>NW_004567107.1:8388436-8445260 GCF_000260355.1 Condylura cristata | reverse complement strand
GAGAGAGAGAGAGAGAGAGAGAGAGAGAGAGAGAGAGAGAGAGAGAGAGAGAGAGAGAGAGAGAGACTGTGCTGATGTTTAATCTGTAAATCTTGCTTCTGTGGTGGAAGCTGCCAGCTGATGTGCCCAGAGTCTCACTGGGATCACTTTTTCCATCTTTCAACACTGTCCTGTTGCGCTTTGGAGGAAGGTTCCCAGGCATCGCCACCAGCAGGTGCATGATGATGGGACCTCAGCACCTGCAGCAGGTCCTCATCTGGCCCCTGCATGTTTGCTCTCTGACAACCAGATCCCCCCTGGGAAAGGGGGTAACTTCTCCCTCTTAAAATGGAACTTCTCCTTCTCAAAATGGTATTTTGAGGAATAAACGAGACCATGCACACAGAGGAACCAGCGTCACACAAGGCTCACGACTGGTGATCAGTAGGATTCCTTTTTCAGTCAGTGCGAGTGTCATGCAGATCCCCACTTCACTGCTGTCTCCCACACAAGAAGAAGTTTGGAAACATGGTGCATAGGACTTTCCCATGTAACATGCAGCGACTAGATATAGATCTACTTTAAAGTTGTGTGAAAGCTCTTCTTTTTTAATTTATTCTATAAATACATTTTTACACCCCTGTGCCATCACCACAGCTCTGTGTGCTCTTCCCAGCCTGTTTCTGATCCTGTTCCCTTCTCCTTCCCCGTAGACTATCTCTGGTGTACAGTTGTTACTGAAAGCTCTTCTTAATACAGATCAAAATGACTGAAAAATCTAGGACCAAAGAGAGGCAAATGGGGTCACACAGCTTGTCCAAAGGGACAAGTGCTGAATGAGGGATTCTTGTTACATACACGTTGTCATTTCACCATTTTTACTTATTAGAGATGCTGTTTTGCACACTAGGAAATGTGTCTTTTGTTCCTCAACATTAAAATGGGTGTGATAATACTGGTTAACTAGGGCATGCTGAAATTTGTCTACATATTATGAGATAATGCCAACATTGCACATTATTATGTCTCTGCTTGGAAATGGGTTGACTTTACATGCCCAGAATATTAAGTACCTTTGACCAGTAAGGATCCTGATACTTCTACAATAAGCACTTGTGTTCCAATTTAGAGGGACTCTCGCCTCGTTAAGAGGAAAGGTTTTGTGTGCCTCAGATGCTTTTCCATAACGTCTCCATATCATTCCAGTGATGGACATTTGACTTAGCCTGACAGTAATATGCAAATTAGCTATATGCAGAGACTTAATTTCCTGTTTTTTATATTAACTGTGTGCTTTGTATGGTGCCTCGAGTGGGTTATAGTTCAAACATACTAGCAGAATGAAGAAAAATGCCCTCTGGTTCCCATGGAAAGCAACCTTGCTATTTTGTGTCATGTAACATGGGAACCTGGATGTGACGGGCTGGTTTTCAGACATCAATAAGTGGGAGCAATAAACTAGGACTGTCTAAAATACAACACTGTCATGTAATCAGCCCATCGTTATAATGTTCTGGCTAATTCCTGGCTTCCTGCTTTACCCTCTTTCCTTCATCTCCAGCAGAGACACGGACAAGATGAAGCGGGAGAACCAGAGCAGCGTGTCCGAGTTCCTCCTCCTGGGGCTCCCCATCCGTCCCAAGCAGCAGGGGGTCTTCTTTGCCCTGTTCCTGGGCATTTACCTAACCACGGTGCTGGGGAACCTGCTCATCATCCTGCTCATCAGGCTGGACTCGCGCCTTCACACCCCCATGTACTTCTTCCTCAGTCACTTGGCCCTTGCTGACGTCTCCTTCTCATCCGTCACTGTCCCAAAGATGCTGACCAACATGCACACTAATGACAAATCCATCCCCTATGCAGGGTGCATTACCCAGGCGTATTTTTTCATATTGCTTGTTTGTCTTGACAATCTCCTTCTGGCAGTGATGGCCTATGACAGGTACGTGGCCATCTGTCAGCCCCTGCACTACACCACCATCATGAGGCCGGAGCTGTGTGTCTCCTTAGTTGCTGGGTCCTGGCTCTTCTGTTGTGTCCACTCTCTGTTGCACACCTTGCTCCTGGCCCGACTGTCCTTCTGTGCTGACAATACCATCCCCCACTTCTTCTGTGATCTCTCTGAACTCCTGAAGATGAGCTGCTCAGATGTCTCCCTCAACGAGTTATTAATACTCACTGAGGGAGGGATGCTTGTCATCTTACCTGTGAGTGGTATCTTGGGCTCCTATATCCGGATTTGGACCACCGTCCTGAGAGACCCCTCAGCTAAGAAATTCTTCAAAGTTCTTTCTACCTGTGGCTCTCATCTCCTCGTTGTGTCTTTATTCTATGGGACCATTTCAGAAGTTTATCTGTTTTCCTCATCATCATCTCCCTCCAGTAATGATAACATAATTGGTTCTGTGATGTATATGGTAGTCACGCCCATGCTGAACCCCTTTATCTACAGCCTGAGAAACAGAGACATGAAACGTGCCCTGGAAACCCTTGTTAACCGGGTGAAGTTCCTTATGTCAAAACACTTGAACTAAATGTGCTAATAAAATACAGTCAAATGGACAATTACAGCTATTACAACTTGACAGGAGTTCAGAAAGTCCAGTTGAATCTGGGCTGCTTGAACAGTATCAGGAAGTTGGCCTTCCCCATCACCCTCTCTGCTGACTTATATAGTTTTGTGTTACCCAGACTGATTTTCAAGAATTCTGATTTTTCTTAACAATGTTTGCCATACAGAATACCTTACTGTACCATGCAGAGAGCTTGAAGTCAGAGTAGTAGATGCCAGCTGGCAAGGTGAACATGGTAACTCCTCTGTCCCACCATACCTGGGCAACCTGCCTCTCTCCTTGACCTCCTCATGGTCAAGGCAAGGAGGGAGCTAGAATGAGTGTCATATAAAATTCTGCTGATGTAAATAGAAAATCCAATTTTAAAAACCTGACATTTCCAGTAAACCTTTGATAACTCCTATCTGTATTTCCTTCTAAATTGGTCTGATATTAGTTAACTTGTCTTAAATAAATCTATATTGATGGAAGTTTGAAAATTTTCTGTTTTCAGTAAATGGTTTAGTTCTTTCTAAGAAAGAAACTTTCTGAAGTGCTAGATATGTTCTAGATCTTATTCCAGTGGTATTTAGAGCGAATACATACATATATATATATCATGAATATAAATTTCAAATTAATACAGTTCGTGTAAACATGTTAGCCAGCAACACAAAAATGAAGGGCTGAAAACAATGTAATAAACCATGATTACAATTTTCTGAGTGGAAGTTATGGAGATGTGTGTGAATAAAATTATATAAATTGGGGAGTATTTATTTTATACATAATATATATGACCTCTGCAATATGAAAATAATATTTGCTACTACAGATACATATAATCCATTCACATAAATATACAGAGGTAGGGCCCTCCCTGGTGGCGCAGCGGGTTAAAGCACAGCACAAAGAAGCTTAAGCCACTTCCGCATGAGTTCGATTCCCGCCTGCCCCGAAAGAGATCCACATGGCGAGGCAGACCTCTCCTGACCCGCCCGCTGCTCCCCTCAGCAGTGTACCTTGTCTATCTGCCTGTTCTGTACCCCACTCTGTCTCTGATGAATCCTCTCACCCTCCGCATCTCTGGCCTGTACCCCAGTTCTGTACGAATAAATAAATAAATCTTTAAATATATAAATATATATAAATATATATATATATATATATATATACAGAGGTAAATATTTTTTATGATACCTCTCTATAAAATGAATACCATTATACTGGTGAAGTAATGCTCCTAACATTCCTCCTTCCTTTCTTTGTTCCTCCTCAATTTTCTGACTTGACTTAATGTATAACTAAATTAATGTCTTCTCTCCTGTTACATAATTACCCAGATCACTTGCACCACTGTTCATGTGATTAGGACATGCAGGATTGGGAACCTTCCCACTGTTTACATGTTAGTAGAGTTGCAGGAGTGAACTGTACCACGTTTTCAAGGGAGAGGTGAGGACCTAGTGTGACTGGAGATGAAATGGCCATTGTTACACACCTAAGCCAGAGAAACAGCTTATCAATAATAGCAGCTCCCAGGAATGAAGGAAATCAGAAGATGAGGAAATTATATATATTTTATATATATATATACACATACATACACACAGTAAATACATTATTTTACTAACTCTACCCACATGGAATATAGTCAACAAAACTGAATGTGAAATAAAGAAATTTGTAGAAAAACAAACCAACAAAATACTAGCAGGTTTATACTAGTGGAAATCCCAAGGGTATTCTTTACATATAAGGTGGTGATTATATGAGACAACTAGAAAATTCACAAAGAAATGAAGAATAGAAATATTCATAAATTGGTAAATATAAAAATAAGATTTCTGGTCAAAAATCATCAATGATAAGCATTGAAATCCCATAAAAGAACTAGCAGACTTTTTTTTTTTTAGTGAAAATTGGCAAGCTGATTCTAGTTTTCTGGAGATACAAGCAAGTTGAAATAGCTAAATAGCTCTGACAAGAGAATGATAGGAACTGAAATCCCAATAAAGAATTACCAGATTTTCTTTCTTTCATTTTCAATGAAAATTGACAGCTGATTGTAGATTTCTGAAGGAGATGAAGAAAAGCCGGAATAGCTAAAGCAGCTTTGAGAAGAGGATAAGATGAGAAATGTGAAATGTATGACCTGATCATAGAATATGGTAATCAAGTCAGACTTTGGTTAGAGTACGGAAGAAAAAACAGGTCAATGAGCAGGACAGCCCATAAACAAGTTCGCTGGGTAGCCCCTGACATGTCACAGAGGAGCAAGTACTGTTGAGTGGGGGAAATAGTTTTTCTGCAAAGGGTGTTGTAGGAACAGAACATCCATAGTCAACGCAGTGAACTTCCAGCCACCTTTTGCACTGAGTATAAAATGAAAAATTATTAAAATAGAAAATACTTTAAAAATAAAATCTCAAATTAAAAAAATTAGGAGTACATATGGGGTAAAATCCTGTGGACTTGGGTTTAGCAAAGGTTTCTAATGAAAGCAAAAACAGTTTAAATTTGTATAAAAAGGTACTGAAAATGGGACTTCAGCATGTTTTTATGAATAACAGGTTTAAGAATATGACTATAATAAGTGGAGGAAAATACTTTTGAGTAACATATTTGATAAAGCACTTGAAAGAAATATGAGAAAAACTTTCAAAGGGCTCAATTTTGGAACAAAAAAATAATTTCAAAATTGGGTAAAAGATTTGAACAAATGCTTGGTCAAATAGAGACACGATTAGAAGCTCCACATTATTAGAGCGGAAGGAAGTGCAAATAAAAGTCCCAGTCAGTGGAATGTTAAATGTGCAAAATTGGCCATAACACAATTGACCAGATCTACTAGAATGTTCACCACTGACCAATCTAAGTGTATACTGGGGAGTTCAAACTATACTCCACTTGTTAGAACCAAAAATGATGTGACAACTTTCCTAAAATGTTAACTGTGCACTTATTCCCATTTGACCCTGCCATCCCATCCTTAGGGAATTTACTCATTAGAAATGAAAGTCTATGTCCATTTAAAACTGATCTATAAACTTCTCCAAAGAAGAAGTGCACATGGCCTACAGGCATATGAAAAAAATGTTCAACATCACTGGTAATCAGGAAAATGCAAATCAAAGCCACAATTATGAAACGGCCTCTTACAAAGTAGAATGGCACATATTAAAAAAAAAAAGCTAGCAACAACAAATGTTGGCAAGGATGCAGAGAAAAAGGAACTCTCCTGCACTGCTGGTGGAAATGCAAACTGGTCCAACTACTATAGAAAGTTGTGTGAAGGTTCCTCAAATTGCTGGGCCTCTTTGCTGGTGCAATGGGTTAGGACACAGCACTGCAAGCTAGCCGCAGCTGCTTCAGTGTGAGTTTGATCCCCTTGTTCTGCTCCCCACTCTGTCTCTGGCGAATCTTCTCCCTGCCCCTGCATTTCTGGCCTGTACTCCAGTTCTATATGCATAAATAAATAAATCTTTTTAAAAATTGCTTAAAATGGACCTCCCACATGACCCAGCAATCCCACTGCTGGGTAATTACCCAAGGAAAACAAAAACATTAATTTAAAAGTATACCTGTACCCCTATGTTTATTGCAGCATTATTCACAATAGGTATGCTTTGGAAACAATCCAAATGCCCAAAAATAGATGACTGGATGAAGAAGATGTGGTACATACACATAATGGAATATTACTCAGCAATCAAAAAGATAAACTCACTCCATTTGCAGCAACACAGATGGAGTTGGAAGGGATGATAATGGTTAGTGAAATAAGCCAGAAAGAAAAAGAAAACTACCAGATGGTTTCTCATATAGAAGGAATGTAGGGGGGGGCAAATAAGAGATTAGGAGTAATGATTAATTATTAGAAAGTAAAAACCAAAACCAACATTCAACTATAAACCAGAACAATCTTGGGAGGGGGGGGGAGTGAGAAAGGGAGGGAGTGGAAACTGAATCAAAACAAGGGTTAAAAAAAAAACAGGGGTGAAAAGTGCCTAAGGGACTACGGTGAGGGTACATGGGTGAATTGGTGGCGGAAATTTCCTGGGGAAACCATACACGAGATGATAAAGCATACATACTATGAAAGTAAAGAATAATGTAAAATATAGAGTGTAAAAATAAATAAATCTAAAAAAACTGGTGCTTGAGTTTGGCTAAGTGTTAACAGCTCCAAAGGGAAGATAACCCAATGTTGTCCACAGGTCAGGGGCTGCCTGGTTATAGCCAGAGAGGGGAGAGGAAAGTGTCAGGGGGAGGGGTCACAGGAGGGCGGTGGCCACCTTCACATGTAATCATGAATCTCTGCTTAATGACATGGTGCTTTCAGAAATGAATGTATAAGTCAAAACTGAACAAACTGTGCATTTAAAATACTTAATGTGTGCCAATTATAAAGAAAAATAATGAGAGGAAGTTAACTTGAACAACCCCATACCTATTACACAAATTTAAGTTTCATTAAAATTTGTTAACAAAAAAAAAAAAAAGCTTAAGGACAGATACCACCACAGGTGATCTTATCAAACCCATTTAATGAACAAATAGGAGGAAGTTATGATTTTTGGCAATTGGCAGAAAAATCATTCTGTGACTATTTTGTTCTAGTTCATATCTTAACCGTAATATGTTCAATGATCATTTGTAGACCTGGTCACTTAACCAATTCTATTAATAAATCAGCCTGGTTCTATGTAAATAAATTAGGTCAGAGACTTGACTAAGGAAAATCCCTGGTCTCTCTGAGCTCTCATTTCCTGCTCCAAGAGTTAAAAGATGGAGAACGAAACTACGTGAGGGCAAGGTACTTGTCTGGGATGGCAGGCGTCCTCCTGTGTGAGCTAGAGAAGCTGCATTTCACTCCGAGGCCCAGGGAGCCCCTGTGTGTGCAGCCCTGTGTGGCCTAGAACGTGGGGGGCGGGGGGAGTGTTACAGATATATCCTTTTTCTTAGGGGTGCCATGCTTTGGGGCCATGGGAAGGAAATGTGTCCCTAGCTCTAGGGCACATTATATGCATAAGAAATACTAGGGTGAAGAATGAACACAGCAAGGTACATAGGAGAGAACCCTGAGAAGGGTCGTGCACAAACGCCCACTTTCCGAAGAGTCTAGAGGAGCACAGAGCCTCTAGCCTGCGGGTGTCTGTACCAAGTTAAACTGAGCGGGTGTGATCTATACTGGCTGAGGCTCTCACATTTGGATCACAGACCACATTGCGATGTGGAAATGGCTTTGGAAAAATAATGATCAATTGCCTGAGTCACTCAACTGCCTTGAACTGGCATCAAAAGCAATGACTATATTTATCTTTTGCTGGACTATGCAATGATAATGACAATAAGGACTGACATTTATTGGGCATTTATGTGCTTTTGCAGGAACAATCTCAAAACTTTAATTAGATCTTCATAACTAGCATACTTCATTATTTGCACGTTATAGCTGATAAACAAGACTGAGAGAAGTAACTTTACTCATTTAAGATTAATAATAAATGAGTGACAGAGTCCAGCATCCAGTCCTGTCTGAACAGGTGCTGGCGACCTCATGTTGGCGGAAGGCTCAGTCATCCTGCTTCCCATGTGGGCCTATGAGCCGGTCACTGTCCCCTGATACCTCCACAGTGCTCAGGTGACTCCCCTAGCTCAGTCCCTCCAGCCTCTCTGCAGGAGCCTCCCCAGAGTCTAATAGGATGAGGCAAATCACTGTCTTTCCTGAACCAAGAGATGAGGGACTTTGTCCTTGTCCTCTCAGTGCTTTATAAGGTGGTGTCCTCCTGGCTGTTCTATACATCAAGGACAGAAACAGCCAGCTCGGGAGGCAATGGGCTCACAGAGGATGCCTTCTTACTATTTGTTGCTGATCTTCCCCAGCAGAAGCTGAGGGCTCAACATTGATTAGATGCCTGATGTAACAAGAAAGGACGCAGACCAGGGCAGGCAGGTTGAGCAGAGAGTGTGAGCCATAGGTCAGATGAGCCACTCCTGTGGGTCTGTGTGCGAAGGAAGTGGAAGATGTTCCCTCACTAATATGTCTGTGAGTGTGACCTCTCACTTCTGACAGAAGTTGAAACAAAGTGAAGGGAAAGTGAAAGGGGAGAGCAGACAGAGCCAGAACTGGAGAGAGGTAAATGACACCCCATTCTTTCCCCCTTCTGCTCCAGGGCGCAAAAACCAGCTGGACCCCATTAAGCACGTGGGCCCACTGCTGAGGGTGACCTGCAGTCTCTTAGTCAGCCCTTTAATATCGAACACCTGTGCTCCCTCCTCACTAACTTCACGGCTCAACTCTGGCTCCTTGTGAAGGTAAGGACGGGGATCACAGAGTGCAAAGGAGGAGAATGTGCTCCCCACTCTGGAGAGGGGGACTCCTGCATTTATCCATGAGCAGCAGGGGAGGGAGGATAGAAATTTTTGCAGAATTTCAGTAAGTATGATCTTGTATTTTATTTGAGTTCTAAATGCATGGCTCTCCACCATTCTGTGTGTGTGTGTGCTGATGTTTCATCTGTAGATTTCATTTCTGTGGTGGAAGCTGCAACCTAATGTGCCCAGAGCCTCACTGGGATCACATTTTCCATTTTTCTACACTGGTCCCATTCTGTTTTGGGAGGAAGGTTCCCAGGCGTCCCCACCTCCACACAGGAGCATGATGAAGGGAGTTCAGTGCCTGCAGCAAGTCCATGGGGTCTTCTTCTGGCCCCTGCATGTTTGCTCTGTGACAATCAGATCCTCCCTGTAAAGGGGGTAACTTCACCCTCATACAATGGTATTTTGAGGAATAAATGAGGCAATGTACACAGACTACCAGTGCTACCCTGCTCATGACTGATGAGCAGTAGGATCTTTACTATCATCCCCATCATTGCAATTGTAATAGAGATCCCTACTTCACTGCTGTCTTGCACACAGAGGAAGTTTAGGAGCAGGGGTGAATAGGACTTCCCTCATGTATCAGCCTCTAAATGTATCTCTACTTTTGGAAATTAAAGTTGCGTGAAAACTCTTTTTATTCAGATCAATATGAACAAAATTTCTTGGACCAACAAGTGACAAATGAGGTCAAACAGTTTGCCCAATGAGGGCTATGACATCAGTGCTGACTGAGGGATTCTGGTTACATACACGTTGTCATTTCACCACTTTTACTTATTAAAGATGCTTCTTTGCACACTAGGAATTGTGTCTTTTGTTCCTCAACATTAAAATGGGTGTGATAATACTGTTAACTAGAGCAATGGTGAAATTTGTCTACATAGTATGAGATAATGACAACATTGCACATTATTATTAGTCTCTGCTTGGAAATGGGGTTGATTTTAGGTGCCCAGAATATTAAATAGCTTTGACCAGTAAGGATCCTGCCACTTCTACAATAAGAACTTGTGTTCCAATTTAGAAGGTTTCTCACCCTCATTAAGTGGAAATGTCCTGTTCGCTTCGCATGCTTTTCCATACATCTCCATATCATCCCAGTGATGGACATTTGATTTAGCCTGACATAAATATGTAAATCAGCTATATGCAGAGAGCAAATTTCCTTATATTAACTCAGGATAGTGTCTCAACTGGCTGTAGACAAAACATACTTGCAGAGTGAAGAAAATTGCCCTCTGGTTTCTATGGAAGGAAATCTTATTTTACAAGGCTGTCATGTACCACGCAAGCCCAGATGTGACAGACTATTTAAAATCCAACACTGTTGGGTAATAAGCAAATCGCTATAATGTTCTGGCTAATTCCTGACTTCCTACTTTACCCTCTTTCCTTCATTCCTAGCAGAAACTTGAGCAACATGAGGCAGGACAACCAGACTAGCATATCCGAGTTCCTCCTCCTGGGGCTCCCCATCCGTCCAGAGCAGCGGGGGGTCTTCTTCACCCTGTTCCTGGGCATGTACCTGACCACGGTGCTGGGGAACCTGCTCATCATCCTGCTCATCAGGCTGGACTCGCGCCTCCACACCCCCATGTACTTCTTCCTCAGCCACTTGGCCCTCACTGATATGTGTCTCTCATCTGTCAGTGTCCCAAAGACGTTGACGAACATGTACACTAATGACAAGTCCATCCCTTTTGCTGGCTGCATTTCCCAGATGTATTTTTTCTTAATGTTTGCGTGTCTGGATAATTTCCTTCTGGCAGTGATGGCCTATGACAGGTACGTGGCCATCTGTCAGCCCCTGCACTACACCACCATCATGAGGCCAGAGCTGTGTGTCTCCTTAGTCGCTGGGTCCTGGCTCTCCTGTTGTCTCCATTCTCTGCTGCACACCCTGCTCCTGGCTCAACTGTCCTTCTGTGCTGACAATACCATCCCCCACTTCTTCTGTGACCTCACTATACTGCTGAAGATGAGCTGCTCAGACATCTCTCTCAATGAGCTGTTCATACTTACAGAGGGGGGACTGCTTGTCATTGTACCTTTGAGTGGCATCTTGGGCTCCTATATACGGATTTGGACCACCGTCCTCAGAGACCCTTCTGCTAAGAAATTCTTCAAAGTCCTGTCTACCTGTGGTTCCCACCTCCTTGTTGTGTCCTTATTCTATGGGACCATTGCAGAAATTTACTTTTTCTCCTCATCATCCATGTCCAATGATAAAAAAATGATTGCCTCTGTGATGTACATGGTCGTCACCCCCATGCTGAACCCCTTCATCTACAGCCTGAGAAACAGAGACATGAAACGTGCCCTGGAAACCCTTGTGAACCGGGCAAAGTTCCTTATGTCAAACACTTGAATGTGGTGATAAAATACAGTCAAATGGACAATTTCTATTACAGTTTGACAGGTGTTCAGAGAGTCCAGTTGAATCTGGGCTGCATGCAGAGCACAAGGAAGTTGGCCTTTCCCATGATCCTCTCTGCTGACATACACAGCTGTGTTACCAGACTGACTTTCAAAGATTTTGATTTTTCTTAACAATCCTTGCCATACAGGATATCTTATTATACCATGCAGAGAGCTTGAAGTTGGACTAGTGGGATGCAAACTGGCAAAGTGAACATGTTAACGCCTCAGTCCCACCACACCAGGGCAACCTGTCTCTCTCCTTGGCCTCCTCATGATCAAGGCAAGGAGGGAGCTAGAGGAGCATCATAGAAAATTTTGCTGATGTATAGTGAAAACCCAGCAATTAAATCCCGGTGTAAATTGAAAACCTGACATTTCCATAGTAAATGTTTGATCACTCCTATCTTTGTTTCCTTTATATAGGGTCTACATGAGTTAACTTGTCCTAATAAAGGTGTTATTGGCCTTCCCTGGTGGCACAGCAGGTTAAAGCACAGCATTATAGAAGCTAAAGCCACTTCCACATGAGTTCAATCCCGCCTGCCCCGGAGGTGACCACATGGTGTGGCAGACCTCTCCTGACCCGCCCGCTGCTCCCCTCAGCAATATACTTCGTAGATCTGCCTGTTCTGCTCCCTACTCTGTCTTTGGTGAAGCCTCTCACCACCCCCAGGCTCTGGCCTGTACCCCAGTTCTGTACACACAAATAAATAAATCTTTAAAAATAAATAAATAAATAAAGGTGTATTGATGGAAGTTTGAAAATTTTCTGTTTCCAGGAAATGTTTTAGTTCTTTCTAAGAATGAAAGCTTTTGAAATGCTAGAAATTTTCTACATCTTATTCTAATGTAGCTTTGTGGAGATATATATATATGTATAAATATATATATATATATAAAATGAATATAAATTTCATGAGACTATGCACTTTTGAATTAATATAGTTCATGTAAACATGTTAGACAGCAACACAAAAATAAAGGGCTGAGAATAATATAATAAATAGGATTACAAACTTATGGAGGTATATGCACATAAAATTATATAAATTGGGGAGTGTGCATTTTACAATTAATACATGTGACATTTGCAATCTGAAAATAAAACATGCATTAGTGATACATATGATACATTCACATAAATATGGTGATGGCGCATGGGTGATTTGGTGATTCGGAAGCCCATGAGGATTGCAACTGAGATGGAAAAAGTCACAAAATGATGTAAAAATAAACTATTATATTATTAAAAATATATATACAGACTAACTAGTTGCTATCTATATATAAAATGAATATCATTATTCTGGTAAAGTGATGCCCCTAAAAGTTCTTCCTTGCCTGTTTATTCTTCCTCAATTTTCTGACTTGACTTCATATATTACTGTAATCAACAAAGTCTTCCTGTTACACTGTTACCCAGTTCACCTGTGTGGAGCCGTGATTAGAACATTCGGAATTGGGAACCTTCCCACATGTTCGCTTGTTCCAGGAAGAGATGAGGGTCAGAGTGACTGGAGACTGTAAATACCCATTGTTACACACCTAACCCAGGGAAGCAGCTTATCAACACTAGCAGCTCACGGGATTGAAGGAAACAAAAAGATGAGGAAATTATATATATACACGTACACACAATATATATACATACACACACACACATATAAGTAAAATAATATATTACACATTATATATTATTTTATGTATTTATGTATTATATATATTTTATATAATATGTAATATATTATTTCACTAATCTCTACACACATGGAATATATTTGACAAAACTGAATGTGGCATAATTTGCAGAAAAACAAATACACAAAAACACTAGTAGGTGAATATTACAGGATACCTAAGGATAATTTTATACATATAAGGTAGTGATTATATGAGAAAACTAAAAAGTTTACAAAGAAATGAAGTATAATAGTAATATTCATAATATTGCTAAATATAGAAATGAACATTTCTAAACAAAAAGTATCAATGATAAGAACTGAAATTCCAATAAAGAACTACCAGATTTTCTTTCTTTTATTTTCAGTGAAAATTGACAAGCTGATTCTAGATTTCTGAAGGAGATGCAGACAAGCCAGAACAGCTAAAGCAGTTTTGAGAAGAGGATGAGATGAGTCTTTGTGGACTGTATGACCTGATCATAGAGTTTGGTAATCAAGTCAGACTCCGGTTAGAATAAGGAAGGAAAAGTAGGTCAGTGGAACAGCACAGAGCCCATAAACAGATCCACACTGCGCAGACCCCGACACGTCACAGAGGGGCAGTGCTGTGGGGGGAGGGACTACAGTCTCTGCAGAGGACACTGAGGGACAGTGTCCAGCACAGTGAATGTCCGCCCACATCTTGCACTGTGATAAAGTGTAGCTTTATTAAAGTAGAAAATGCTATAAAAATAAAACCTCTGGCCCTCCCTGGTGGTTCAGGGGTTAAAGCACAGCACTAAGAAGCTAAAGCCACTTCAGCATGAGTTCGATCCCCACCCTGGAGGTGACCACATGGCACAGCAGATCTCTCCTGACCCACCCGCTGCTCCCCTCAGCTGTATATTTTGACAATCTGCCTGTTATGCTTCTCATTCTGTCCCTGGTGAATCCTCTCACCACCCCTGCATCTCTGGTGTGTACCCCAGTTGTGTATGCATAAATAAATAAATCTTAAAAAAAAAAAGGCTCAGTTCTGGGCAAAAAATCCAATTTAAAAACTGGTTAAAAAATTTAACCCAATGCTTCACCAAATAAAAATACAGACATGATTAGATGTTCCACATTATTAGAGAGCAAGTAAACACAAATTACCATCTCAAAGCATCATCACTGCACTCCCAGTGGAATGTTAAATTTACAAACCTGACCCATAACACAATTGACCAGATCTACTAGAATGCTCACCACTGACCAATCTAAGTGTATATTGTGGAACTCAAACTGCCATACACTGTTAGTGAGAGTGAAAAATGATACTGACTGTTCACTTATTACCATTTGATCCTTTTACCCCACCCTTAGGGAATTACTCATTAGAAGCGAAAGTGAATGGCCATTTATAACCGGTTTATAAATTGGGCTTAATGTTAACAGCTCCAAAGGGAAGATAACCCAGCGTTGGCTGCAGGTCAGGGGCTGCCTGGTTATAGCCAGAGAGGGGAGAGGAAAGTGTCAGGGGGAGGGGTCACAGGAGGGCGGTGGCCACCTTCACATGTGATCATGAATCTCTGCTTAATGACATGGTGCTTTCAGAAATGAATGTATAAGTCAAAACTGAACAAACTGTGCATTTAAAATACTTAATGTGTGCCAATTATAAAGAAAAATAATGAGAGGAAGTTAACTTGAACAACCCCATACCTATTACACAAACTTAATTTTCATTAAAATTTGTTAACAAAGAAAAGCTTAAGGACAGATACCACCACAGGTGATCTTATTAAACCCATTTAATGAACAAATAGGAGGAAGTTATGATTTTTGGCAATTGGCAGAAAAATCATTCTGTGACTATTTTGTTCTAGTTCATATCTTAACCATAATATGTTCAATGATCATTTGTAGACCTGGTCACTTAACCAATTCTATTAATAAATCAGCCTGGTTCTATGTAAATAAATTAGGTCAGAGACTTGACTAAGGAAAATTCCTGGTCTCTAAGCTCTCATTCCCTGCCCCAAGAGTTAAAAGACAGAGAATGAAACTACGTGAGGACTAGATACTTGTCTTGGAGACAGCTGGCGTCCTCCTGTGTGAGCTAGAGAAGCTGCATTTCAGTCTGAGGCCCAGGGAGCCCCTGTGTGTGCAGCCCTATGTTGCCTAGACCAGGGAGGTCAGGGAGAGTGCTACAGACACATCCTCTTTCTTAGAGGTGCCATGACTCTGGGGACATGGAAAGGAACTCTGTCCCCAATTCTAGGGTGCATTATATGCATAAGAAAAATTGGGGGTGTGGTCTGAGCATGGCAAGATTTATAGGGGAGAACATTGAGAAGGCTCTTGCCCAAATGCCACTCTCCAAATGGTCTGCAAGAGCGCAGAGCCCCCCAGCCTGGAGGTGTCTGTCACCAAGTTAAACCGAGTGTCTGTAAAACCGTGCTGGCTGAGCACACACGTTTATATCATACACTCATGTGCCTTTGCAAGTAGCTTTGAGAAATAATGAATCAATTGGCTAAGTCACTCAACTACCGTGAACTGGCATCAATGTCAATGATTATATATAACTTCAGTTGGAAAATGCAATGATAATGACAAGGGCTGCCATTTTTAGGATATTTATATGCGTTAGCAGGAATGATCTTGAAACTTTAATAAAATCTTCGTAATGATTATACTTTTATTATCTGCATGTGTAACTGATAAACAACACTGAGAGAAGTGACTTTACTTATTTAGGATGATAACAAATTGGTGAGAGAGTGGAGCATTCAGTGTGCCTGAACTGGCCCTGGTGACCTCATGCTGGCAGAAGGCCCATTCATCCTGCTTCTCAGGTGGGCCTAGGAGCAGGTCAGTGTCCCCTGATACCTCCACAAGGCTCAGGTGACTTCCCTAGCTCAGTCCCTCCAGCCTGTCTGCAGGAGCCTCCCCAGGGTCTGATAGGAATGAGGCAGTCAAATCACTGTCTTCCCTTAACCAGGAGCAGAGGGACCTTGTCCTTGTCCTCTTGGTAGCTTATAAGGTGGTGTCCGCATGGCTGTTCCTGCATCAGGAACAGACACAGCCAGCTCGGGAGGTGATGGACTCACAGAGGACCTTTCACTCAACCTTTCACTCATCTTCCCAGCAGAAGCTGAGGACTCAGACACTGAATAGGTGCCTGATGTAGCAAGGAATGACACCAGCCTGAGCGGGTTGGGCTCTAGGTAAGCAGAGTGCCTCTGTGCTCAGAGCCCAGATGTGCCCCCCACATAGGTCTGTGTGTGATGGGGTAGATGCTCCCTCACAAATATGTCTGAGTGTGTGACTCTCTCCTTGACAGAAGAGTTTTAAATGGAGTGAAGGGAAGGAAAGAGAAAATCAGACAGAGAGCCAGCATTGGAGACAGGTAAATGACCCATTGTTTTCCCCTCCTGCCCCAAGGTACAAAATACAAGCTCTCCTCATTAGGGACCCAGGGATCACTGCTGAGTGTGAGCTGCAGTCTCTCAAACGGCCCTTTGATACGGAACACCTGTCGTCCCTCCTCCCTCCTCCCTAACTCAGGGCTCATCTCTGACTCCTCATCTCAAGCAAGAATGGGGATCGGGGATTGCAGGGGGTGGAGTGAGGACGTGCTACCATCCTGGAGCAGGTGCTGGATCCATGAACAGTGAGGGAGGAGGATTGAAACTTTACCGAATTAATTGGTAAGTGTGATCTTGTATTATATTTGAATTCTAAATGCATGACTCACCACGGTTTAGTGTAGTGTGTGTGTGTGTGAGAGAGAGAGAGAGAAAGAAAGAAAGAGAGAGAGAGAGAGAGAGAGAGAGAATCAAACATCAGTTTAATCTGTAGATCTCATTTCTGTGTCAGTAGCTGCACCCCAAATGTGCCCAAAGCCTCACTAGGATCATTTCCAACACAGGTCCTATTCTGCTTTGGCAGGAAGGTCCCCAGGTGTCTTCACCACCAGGAAGGTGCATAATTGATGGGACCTCTGTGCCTGCGGCAGGTCCACTGGGGCCCAGATGTAGTCTGCTCCTGTAACTTTGCTCTCTGACAATGAGATCCCTTCCTGGGAAAGGCAGAGTCACGACACTCTCATACAATGGTATTTTGAGGAATACATGCAGCAATACATACAAACTGTCCAGTACCAAGCCAGGCTCTTGATTGGTGATCAATAGATTTCCTAATATCTTTCTCCAAGTCAGTGTTAGAATGATGGAGATCCCGACTTTGCAGCTGTCTCCCACACAAGTAGTTTAGGAACTGGGACCCTGTAGGCCCCCACAATGGAGCACAAGGCCTGATCTGTCAGAGCCCTTTGTACACTGTAAGATGGTAAAGATGGTTGACACGTCTTGGACCAGCGGAGTGAAAATAATGTCACTCAGCATGTCTGATTTTGCAGAGAGACCCTCTCTAAGAAGGGGTTGGAGTTGGATGTTCATGCTGGTGGATTCTCTCAGATCTATGTTGTCTACCACTTTCTGGAGGTACACATATGCACTGTTGCACACACTGAAATGTGTCTTTTCTGTTCACAGTTAAAATAGACATTATTGTTTTGATTAACTAGTGCTATGGTAAGGATTTAAGTAGTAAGGATTCCACCTCACTGTGCCTGCCTCATTCTTAGATATTTTACTCCACTTTAGGGAATTAATATATTTTGAAGAGGAAAGTATGGAAGTTGTGTCTTGTTTCTCTATGATTTTTCCGTGTCATTTCAGTTTTTGACATTTCATTAACACAATGTAATGGCTCACATTCCTAAAGTGTTAGTACTTTGCATTTTTTGTTCACTAAGATGAAATCAGTGCTTTGTGACATATCTGGGACAAGGTTGTCATTCAATAAATAATAATTCTTGAATAAAGAAAACATGTCCTACTATTTCATGAAAGGAAACCGTTAGAATATTGTGGGAGTGTCACGTACCACGGGAGATCTATTGTGAGAGACTGTGTGGCAGCCTCAACAGGTGTGAACAAAAATGGGTCTAGTTAAAAAATATAACATCCACAAGCCCTTCCTGGTGGGGCAATGGGTTAATGCACAGCACTGTGAAGCTATCTGAAGCCATTGCAGCACGAGTTCCATCCCTGGCCAGGAGCTGGCCAGCAGACCTCTCCTGATCTTCCCGCTGCTCCCCTCAGCAGTGTATTTCATTAGATCTGCCTGTTCTGCTCTACGTCTGTATATATAAAATACCCATATGTAAAAAAAGACACTACTTTGTTTATAGGCTACTTCTAAGATTTCTACCTCCCCTGTTTCCTTCATTCTAGAGATATGAGCAACATGAGGTGGGAGAACCAGAGCAGCGTGTCTGAGTTCCTCCTCCTGGGGCTCCCCATGCGTCCAGGGCAGCAAGTCCTGTTCTTCGCCCTGTTCCTGGGCATATACCTGACCACGGTGCTGGGGAACCTGCTCATCATCCTGCTCATCAGGCTGGACTTGCGCCTCCACACCCCCATGTACTTCTTCCTCAGCTTTTTGGCCCTCAATGATGTGTGTCTCTCATCTGTCACTGTCCCTAAGATGTTGACAAACTTGCACACTAATCACAAGTCCATCCCCTATGCAGGGTGCATTTCGCAGATATATTTTTTAATATTGTTTGTCTGTCTTGACAATTTCCTTCTGGCAGTGATGGCCTATGACAGGTACGTGGCCATCTGTCAGCCCCTGCACTACACCACCATCATGAGGCAACAGCTGTGTGTTTCCTTAGTTGCTGGGTCCTGGTTTTTCTCCAGTCTCCACTCACTGTTGAACACCCTCCTCTTCACACAACTGTCCTTCTGTGGTGACAATACCATCCCCCACTTCCTCTGTGATCTCTCTACACTCCTGAAGATGAGCTGCTCAGACATCTCCCTCAATGAGTTGGTCATCTTCTTTGAGGGAGGGCTAATTATTCTTGTGCCACTTAGTGGCATCTTGGGCTCCTACATCCGGATTTGGACCACCGTCCTGAGAGACCCCTCTGCTAAGAAATTCTTCAAAGTCCTATCTACCTGTGGCTCCCACCTCCTTGTTGTGGCTTTATATTATGGGACCATTGCAGAAGTTTACCTGTTTTCTTCCTCATCCACCTCCAGTGATGAAACCATAATTGCCTCTGTGATGTATATGGTCGTCACCCCCATGCTGAACCCCTTTATCTACAGTCTGAGAAACAAAGACATGAAACGTGCTCTGGAAACAGTTGTAAATAGGATGAAGTTCCTTATGTCAAAAGACTCAAGATGAACCTGTTAATAATCACTCTCTCTGCTACACACACCAGCTTCATCAACCAGACTGACTCAATGATTCTCACATTTGCTTAACAATGCTGGGGTTAGATGATGCTTGATTGCTACATCATGGTCTTGGGGTGGAGAGTAAGGAGGATGTAAGAGGCAGGAAGGAGGATGGAAAGTCCTTGAATTCCATCACTTTATGAAATTCCTGCCTTTCTTTCACTCGTTTCTCACAGTTCATCGTAGCAGGGGGATGGAAACAACATCATATAGAATTCTAATGTAAGTTAAATTTTTAGATTAGAAGTCTTACTTTCCTATTACTTTTGGATCCTCATAACATCATTTTCTTTTAACTTGATTTTATTATAGCTGACCTGCCTTTAATAAATATGTACACTGATGTAATTTGGAAGCTCTTGTTATCAGTAATTCCTTTAGTTCTTTCTAAAACAGAAATTTTCTGTGGTGCTTGAAATGTTCTTTATCTTATTTGGTAATGTAACAGCAGAGACATGCCCTTGTGAAAATTCACCAGGCTATCCATTTCCAACTAATACAATTAGTGTATATCTGTTAGACAAAGACACAAAAAGGGTGGTTTGAGAAACTATGATTATGATTTTATGAGTCCGTAGTTACAATGGGGGTGTCCTGGTTGTGCAAGGGGTTAAGCACAGCACTATGAAACTTCCTGCAGCCACATGTCCCGAGTTCAATCCTAGCCAGGGGGCTGACCCACATGGCACAGCAGACCTCTCCTGTCTTGCCCACTGCCTCCATCAGCAGTTTTTTCAGTCATTCTGCCTGTTATGTTCCCTACTTTGTTTCTGGTGAATCTTCTCCTCCCCACACCTCAGGCCTGTCCCCCAATTCTTGTATGTATAAATGAATAAATCTTAAAAAAATAATTATGATGATGTCTGTGCACTGAGTTGCACTAATCGTGGTGTGTGCATTTTATAGTTAATATAGGTCACTTTGGTAATATGTTAATAAGACAATCACATAAATATACAGAGACAGATATTTGCACAGTAAAATCACATAATATAAATGTTGTTCTGGTGAAGAAATGCTCCCGATTTTCCTACTTGCTTTTTTCATTCCTCCCCAATTGTCTGTCTTTTACTCACTCACTCATGTAAATGAAAGTCTTTTCTTAAATTGTTAGCAAGAATCAGCACAGAGGTGTGGGGTGATTAGAATGTGTTGATTGGGGAACCTTCCTGATTGTGCACAAGCTAGAAGTGCTAAAACAGTGAACTCAACCAAGTTTTCAGGGAGAGGGGAGACTCAAAAGTGATGTGGACCTCCCAGGTGTCTAGGGTGAACTAGACATCTACCAAGAACTGTCACTACCAAGGCCTGAAACGACCCAGATGCACAGCAGATCTCTCCTGTCTCACCTGCCGCTCCCCTCAGTCAATATGCCTGTTCTGCTCCCCACTTTGTCTCTGGCGAATCCTCTCACCCCCTGCACCTCTACCTATACTCCAGTTCTTCAACCAAAAAAGAAAAAAAAGGGAAAAATGTGACAATGACTGCACTTAAACGTGCCACTAAGTCACAAGAATCAGCTCATAAGTGACACAAGGACAAAAGCAATCAGAAGACAAAGGGATGAGGTCTTATGTGGTAAAAATGTTTTCTTAGCAATTTCTATCAACATAGATTATATTCTCCAAAACTGAATGTGAATGAAGTGATTTACACAAAAAAACAATAAAAATATTTGCAGAAAAATTAAAAATATCTAGCACCAATGGAAGTCCCAAGGGTAATAATGCTCTAGCTATAAGGGAGTGATTATGTGGGAATACTAGAAAAGTCACAATGAATCAGGGAATAATAGAAATTTCCAACACAATCATAAATACAAAAATGAATATTTTCTGAATCAAGAGTACCAATATAAGCATTGCAATCCCATAAAAGAACTACCAATTTTTCCCTACTTTTGGCCAGTGAAAATTGACATAGTTTATGTATTTTTTTAACAAGATGCAAACACCCTAGAAGAACAAGAGGACCCAGTGAATCTTTCCCTAATGCATGGCCTGATCACAAAACTACCGTAATCAAGGCAGAACCACGTTAGAATAAAGATGAAAAAATAGGTCAGTGGGACAGAACAGAACCCGTAAGTGTATCCATACATGTGTAGACCCCCAAGAAAACTCTGCTGTTACATGAAAAAGAATGAAGCTAGACTAATATCTCACACCATGTACAAAAGCCAACTCAAATGGATTAAAGAACTAAAACCTGACACCACAGAGTATAGAGAGAAAATACAGGCAAACCACTAGATGATAAATGCCTCATTAACATCTTCAAGACACATCACCCAAAGCAAAGATAGCGAAGGAAAAGATAAACAGCTGGGACTACATTAAATTAAATAGTTTCTGTACAGCAAGAGAGACAATAACCAAAACAAAGAGGCACCTAACTGATTGGAAGAAAATTTTGGCACACAGTACTAATGATGAAGTGATCACAAAGATCTACAAAGAGCTGACAAAACAAAAACAAAGTAAACAACCCAGCTGAAAAATGGGCAGAGGAGTTAAAAAACAAAATGCAAATGGCTAACTGGTATATGAAAAAAATGTTCAACATCACTGTAATCAGGGAAATGCAAATCAAAGCCACAATGTGATACCACCTCACACCAGTGGCACATATTTAAAAAAAAACTAGCAAATTACAAATTTTGGTGAGGATGTGGAGAAGAAAAAGTAACTCTCTTACACTGCTGGTGGGAATACAAACTGGTTCAACCACTATGGAAAGTGGTGTGGAGGTTTCTCAGGCTGCTGAATATTGAGCTTCCATATGATCCAGCAATTCCATAACTAGGTATCTACCCAAGAGACACAAATACATTAACTCAAAAGGACACCAGCACCCCTAGGTTTATTGAAGTGCTATCTATAATAGGTAAGCTATGGAAACAACCAAAGTGCCCAAAAATAGATGATTTGACATAGAAAACACGATATATAATGGAATATTACGTGGCAATCAAAAAGATAAACTCATGCCATTTGCAGAAACATGGATGAAGCTAGAAGGGGTCATGTTTACTGAAATAAGCCAGAGAGAAAAAGAAAAATCCCAGAAGGTTTCACTTATAGGAGGCATGTAGAGGATCCACATAAAAGATCAGAAGAAATAAAATAATTATGATAAAGTAAAAATCAAAATCAATACAGGGGTGAGTATAGCATAAGGCACTACGATGATAGCAGACCGTAAAAGTGGAAATGGGAATTCATGGGTACTATATTTTAGAATAGAAAGCATACATTGTGTAAAAGTAAAGAATGATGCAAAATATGATGGTATAAAAATGGTATAGAAATGATATAAAATAAAAATGAATAATGATATAAAATATACAGAAATTAAAACTGTTCAAATTCAAGTGTTAATCAACACTTGATACACATGAAATATTTAGCCATAAAATTAATGAATATTGGGCCCTCCGTGGTGGCACAACGGGTTAGGACTCAGCACTGCAAGCGAGAAGCAGCTGTTTTAGCTCCAGTTCCTTTGCCAGCCCCGGAGGTGATCCACATGGCTGGCAAACCTCTCCTGACCTGCCCGCTGCATCGATCTGGCTGTTCTGCTCCCCAGTCTGTCTTTGGTGATCCTCTCACCGCCCCTACACCTTTGGCTTGTACCTCACTTCGGTATTAATGAATAAATAAATAATCTTTTAAAAATAATGAATATTGATACAGCAACTGTGATGGATCTTAAATATCCTAATGAAATCATTACCAAAAGATAGCACATAGTATATAATTACAGAAATGAAACTTCTAGCACAAGCAAACTATAGTGAAAGTAAACAGATCAGGGGTTGCTTGGTTACAAGGAGAGAGGAAAAAAGTGAAGTGTGGGAGTAGGGGTCAGGTGCGGGACATGGCAGTCTTCAGGGCTGATGAGAGTTGCTCTAATTTACTCCGTGATTCTTTCTGAAGGAATGAAAGTGCGTTTTAACCATCTACACTTTCTTTGGCGTATGAATTAAACAAAGAAAAAGGAATAAGATGCAGTTAACTCGAATAGTTCTATACCTATCAAGGGAATTTAATTTTTCATTAAAATTTCTTTGCAAAGAAAAGTTCAGGCCCAGCTAGCTTCACAGGTGATTCTATCAAACATTCAGTGAGGAAGGCGTACCAAGGCGCTGTGTCTAGAGACTCAATGATATTTCTTCTAAGTATCATTCTGTCATTTTCTTTGGCTTGATAGCTTGCTTTATTTTTCAACATACATTAGGAGTTTTTCAATGATCACTCATTGAACAGATCGACTGACTAATTATAGCAGTAAATTAGCCTGGCTATGTATAAGGGGAGTAGGAAGAGACCTGAACTAAGGAAAACCCCTTGTTTTATGAGCTCAGCCCCAACCCAAGAGATGAAAGATGGAGAAGGAAAACTACACGTGGACAGACGCTGCTCTCGGAGACGGCAGGCATCCTCCTGTCTGAGCTAGGGCTGCACTTCATGATCTGAGGCCCGGCGAGCCCCACGTTACAGCCTGTGCTGGCCTGGGGGTGCCGTGAGGAAAGGGGGCTACTGGCACAGCCTCCCTCCTCATGGTGCCGTGTCTTTGGGGACATCGGGAGGAACTGTGTCCCTAGTTCCAGGGCAGATGATATGCATAAAAGTGGGGGTGTGAGCTACGGTGGGCAAGGTGGGTAGGGGAGAACCTTGAGGGGGCGGCTGCGTGTATAGCCACTCTCTGAAGTGGCTAGAGGAGCGCTGAGTTATCCAGCCCAGCGGGTGTCATTATGAAGAGAAACGGATAGAATACAACTGTACTGGCAGATACTGAAACTTGTGTCACATAGCTGTGTCGTGGTATAGCTTGGTCTTTCTCAGGATTCATCAATGGACTGTTATTCAAATGCCTTCAGTTGGGTGTCAACATCAAAGATTAGGTATACACATAAGTTTCTTGGACTATGCAAAGATAATGACCTTAGAAGTTGGCTTTTGCTGGTATAGGACAATCGTGCCAGCTGCCACCTGGCAAAGAGCAGCCCAGGCTCCCCCTGATACCAGGGACACCCTCTCACATATGCTCTGGTGACTCCACCAGCTCAGTCCCTCCAGCCTCCAGGCAGGCTCCTCCCCAAGGTCTGGCAGGAACTGGGGACAATTAAGCGACTGTTTTCCCTTAACCAGGAGCTGAGGGACCTTTCCTTGTCCGCTCGGTGGTTTATAGGGTGGTGTCCGCCTGGCTGTTCCTGCATCAGGGACAGACACAGCCAGCTCGGGAGGTGATGGGCTCACAGAGGATGTCTCCTTCATTTTTCGTTGCTGATATTCAAAACAGCAGCTGAGGCCCAGACACTGATTTGAAGGTGCCTGATGTAACAAGGAACAACATGGGCCAGATGGGCGGGGCTCGAGGTGAGCACAGTGTCTCTGTGCTCAGAGGTCAGATGTGCCCTCCCTGTGGTCTGTGGGTGACCAGGTGCATGGGTGTTTCTGTGTGTGTGTGATTGCTGTGGCTCTGCTGAGAGCAGGCTAAAAAGGAGACAGGAAAATGTGTGAATAAGGAAGTGAGGCAGAGAAGGGATGAGAACAGTAGGACAGAGGGGAGGGGAGAGGGAAATAGGCAGAAGACAGGAGGAGGTGGAGAGAGAAAAGACATCACTCCACGATTTTCCTCTCTTTGCTCCAGGGCACAAGCACAACTGGGCCCCCATTGAGCAAGTGGGGTCACTGCTGAGGGGGATCTGCAGTCTCTTGGTGGCTCCTTTGAGCTCAAGCATCTGCCCCCCTCCTGCATAACTGCCGCCTGTGCATCACTGGCTACTCAGCACAGGTGAGTAAAAAGACTCGCATGATAAACACGGAAGGCGTGCGCCCACTCTGGAGCAGTGGCCCGGCATTTATCCCTGGGCAGCGGCGGAGGGAGGACTTGGTCTTGTTACAGTCGTTCGGTAGTGTGATCCTGCATCTTATCTGGGTTGTAAACGCATGGCGCTGTAGGGCTCAGGGTGATGTCTGTGGGTGTGTGTGTGTCTGCTGATGTTTATTGTCAGATACAGTTCCTGTGGTGGCCGCTGCGACCTGATGTGTTCAGAGTCTCACTCAGCGATCACATTCTCCGTCTTTGTTCCACACTGGTATTGTCTGCTGTGGGAGAAGGGTTCCCGTGCGTCTCCCCACTGCGCAGGTGGGTAATGATGGGAGCTCAATGCAGCAGCAGGTCCCCGGGGGTCCAGTTCTCGTCTGGTGCTTACGTGTTTGCTCTCTGACATTCAGATCTCTCCTGGGAAAGGGGGTAACTACCCCCACATACAGTGATACAGTGCTGTCTTGAGGACTGAATGAGACAGAGCACACAGCCTGTCCAGTGCCACACCTGGCCCATGACTGGTGCTCAGGAAGTAGAGCCCTTAGCACATTTCCACAAACCAAAGTTTGTATCATGGAGGTCATTCTTCCATCTTCCATTGCTTTCCAGGGCAGCACAGGTAGACATGGGGAAATAAAGGCCTCTCATGACCTGGTCACATAGCCTGATCCTTCCAGGAAGCAGGACCCTGCTCCAGTCAATGTCCTTCTTGGTCCAGTGGTTCCTGCTTATTTGCTCTGGCATCTCAGTGAGGCTGACACAGTGCAGGTCAGTGGCCAGGCAGGCCCCACATGGAGGTCCAGACACTGCTCTCAGGAGCCCTCCCCAAGTTCATGGTCCCTGAGAAGGTGTTGCTGTCCTGCTCCGCTACTTGAGTGAGTCCGTCAAGATTTCTTCTTCATCAATGTGTGTGTGTGTGTGTGTGTGTGTGTTTGAGAGAGAGAGAGAAAGAGAGATCCTAACTCTAGTCTCACTGCCAAAGAAATGGTGAGCTGTGACTGCCTGTGGTTCTATTCTTTGTTGTTTTATGTCACTTATGAAATGAAGAAATATTTCCGTAACAAACCATACATCTCTAGATACATTTTTATGTTTGGAAATAAAGGTCTGTGAGATCCCTCTGCAAAGTGTTTAATAGTAAAGATGACTGACATGTCTCGGGCCAGCGCAGTGACTAGTGATGTCACTCAGCATGCCTGATTTCTCAGAGACATGCTCCATGTGGAGGAGGGATTTGATATCCTGCGGATGGCTCTGTCGGCTCATTGTTGTCAGTCACTTTCTGTATTTAAGGAAGGTGCACCTTTGCACACACTGGAAATAAGTCCTTTCTCTTCTCAGTTAAAACAGATATAAGAGTACTGATTAATTAGTGCTAAGATGAGGATTTACGTAAAAAGTGTATGTAAAACCTTAAGCCGAATGCTGCTTAGTGTACATTCGTGATAATTTTTTGACATTGTTATTAAGGTTAGTTTGCAAACCCTGGGTCAACATTGTGTTAAAAGGGAATATTAAAAATCTCTGATCAGTAGGGTCTGCCATGTCACTGTAAGCTGGTCACAGATTCTTACATCTTCTAATCAATTTAGAGAGTTACATATATATTTGAGGAAAGCACAAGTCTGTGTTCTGCTTCTCTCATGATTTTGCCATATCATGCAAATTTTGACTTTCAGTTAGCATGATATATGACGCACCATACCTGAGTATTAGGAATTTACATTTTTTGTTTACTTTAATGAAATCAATCCTTTGTGTCATATCTGTGACGAGGTGGTCATTCAATAAATAATTCTGGAATAAAGAAAACATGTCCTCTGGTTCCGTGGAAGGAAAACTTGTAGGATTGTGAAGGTGTGATATACCATTGGAGATCTCTTGTGACAGACTTTTAAAACCACAACAGGTATGAGCAAAAAATTACTTAAAAGTAAACAGCTTCAGTGGCCTCCCTGAAGCCTCCCTGGGTTAAAGCACAGCATTGTGAAGCTACTGCAGCTACTGCAACCACTGCAGCATGAGTTTGATCCCAAGCCAGAGAGGTGACCCACATGGTGCAGCAGACCTCTCCTGACCCGCCACTGCTCCCCTCCAGCAGTGTGTTTCAATACACCTGCCTGTTCTGCTCCCCACTCTGTCTCTGGTGAATATTCTCACCCCCCACACACACACCTCTGGCCTGTACCCTAGTTCTGTATGCATAAATAAATAAATCTCTAAAAAAATTAAATAAATGAAAACCTTCACATAACAAGACCATTGCTGTGTTTTTATGGCTATTTCTAAAATTTCTACCTCTCCCCTTTCCTTCATCCCCAGCAGAGACATGAGCAGCATGAGGCGGGAGAACCAGACTAGCATATCCGAGTTCCTCCTCCTGGGGCTCCCCATCCTTCCAGAGCAGCGGGGGGTCTTCTTCGCCCTGTTCCTGGGCATGTACCTGACCACCGTGCTGGGGAACCTGCTCATCATCCTGCTCATCAGGCTGGACTCGCGCCTCCACACCCCCATGTACTTCTTCCTCAGCCACTTGGCCTTCAACGATGTGTGTCTCTCATCTGTCACTGTCCCAAAGACATTGGCAAACATGTACACTAATCAAAAGTCCATCCCTTATGCAGGGTGCATTTCCCAGACTTATTTTCTAATACTGTTTGGCTGTCTTGACAATTTCCTTCTGGCAGTGATGGCCTATGACAGGTACGTGGCCATTTGTCAGCCCCTGCACTACACCACCATCATGAGGCCAGAACTGTGTGTCTCCTTAGTCGCTGCATGCTGGTTTTTCTCCAGTCTCCACTCTCTGCTGCACACCCTGCTCCTGGCCCGACTGTCCTTCTGTGCTGACAGCACCATCCCCCACTTCTTCTGTGACCTCACTGAACTCCTGAAGGTGAGTTGTTCGGACATCTCCCTTAACGATTTAATCATCCTCACAGAGGGGGGACTGCTCTTCATCTTTCCGCTGAGTGGTATCTTGGGCTCTTATGTCCGGATTTGGGCCACCGTGCTGAGAGAGCCTTCAGCTAAGAAATTCTTCAAAGTCCTGTCTACCTGTGGCTCCCACCTCCTCGTTGTGGCTTTATACTATGGGACCATTGCAGAAGTTTACTTTTTCTCTTCATCATCCACCTCCAATGATAAAAACATAACTGCCTCTGTGATGTATATGGTCGTCACCCCCATGCTGAACCCCTTCATCTACAGCCTGAGAAACAGAGACATGAAACGTGCCCTGGAAATGGTTGTAAATCGGGCTAAGTTCTTGATGTCAAAAGACTCAAGGTGAACCTGTTAATAACCGCTCTCTTTGCTGAAAGACACCAGCTTCATCACCAAACTGACTCAAAGATTCTGACATTTGCTTTATAATTCTTGGAATACATGATGACTGGCTGCAACATCATAGGTCTTGGGATGTGGGAGCAGGGAGGATGTTTACTGGCAGAACTGAGAGTGGCAAGGCCTTCAGTGCTGCCAACTCCGTGAGAGCCAGCCTGTCTTCCCCCGGTCCCTCACCATCGACGCACCCAGGCAGTCAGAAAGATATCACAAACACTTTTGGTAATAGAAATTGAATTTCCGACTTTTCATCCCCATAATAACCTTTTGATTACACATAGCTTCATTTTCTCTTAATCTGGTTTTATTTCAGTTGACCTGCCTTTAATAAATATATACATTGATGTCATTTTGAAAGCTGTTTTGTTATCATGTTATCAGTAAGTGCTTTAGCTCTTTCTAAAAAAGAAATTTTCTGAGATGATTGAAATATCTATTATTTATTCAGATGTAGTAACACTGGATATAAGTTTATGTAAAAATTCATCAGGCTATGTATTTCGAATGCATAGAGTTTGTGCATACATGTGAGAGAGTAACACAAAAAAGGTGGGTGAGAAAAACAAACCATGATTAGAATATTATGAGTGCAATATTAAGGATGAGGTGTATGCATAAATTATATAAATTGGTGAGTGTGTATTTTACAGTTAATATATGTGACCCCACAATAAGTAAATAATACATGTTCACATATGATACTTTCACATATTTATATGACAGCACCACATAAAATGGATATCATTATTTTGGTTATGACAAACTCCTAATTTTCCTACATACTTTTTCCATTTTCTCAAATTTCCTGTCATTTACTCATTAATATAAACAAATGGTTTTCTTAAATAAAGCACCAGGTGTGTAGGTGTGGGGGGTGCTGATCTGAAAGCCTTCCTGGTTGTTCAACCGCTACAAGAACTGGAAGAATCAACTCAACCAACTTTTCAGGAAGAGGTGAGGGTCAAAAGTGACAGCGAACGAATGTGTCCAATCATCACCAAGCTAAGCCTCAAGAATTAGCTTATAAGCAGTATCAGCAACACAAGGGGGAAGGAAATCAGGAGATGAAATGATATCATTATTTAGTAAAAGTATTTTTAGTAAGACCTAGCAACATGGAATATATTCTACAAATGCAAATGTGAAATAATGTGCAAAAAGGCAAACAAACTTTTAGCATATTGTACGAAACGACAGCCCAAGGATAATTCTCTACATATAAGTTAGTAATGATATGAGACAACTAAAAGATTCACAGCAAAATGAAGAACAGTAGAAATATTCTTAAAATTGGGAAATAAAAAATGAAAGTTTTCTTAACAAAAAACATCAATGATAGTACTGAAATTCCATAAAAAAACTACCAGACTCTTTCTTTTTTCTTTTTTCTTTTTTTTCAGTGACAACTGACAAACTGACTAGTTTTCTGAAGGAGATGAAGATACGCTGAAATAGCTACAGTGGCTGTGACAGGGGACAAGATAAATCTTTGCTGAATGTTTGAGCTGATCATGAAAGTACGGTCACCAAGCCAGGCTCGGGTTAGAATAAGGCTGGAAAAAGGGTCAATGAGCAATATAGAGCCATAAACAGATCACACTGTGCAGACCCCGACACGTCACAGAGGGGCAGTGCAGTCTCTCTGCACAGGACGCTGCATGGACAGTGTCCACAGTCAGCACAGTGAATGTCCGGCCACATCTTGCACTGAGTATAAAGTGTAATTTTATTAAAGTAGAAAATGCTTTAAAAATAAAATATCATATCATAAACATTTTAGAAGGACACATGGGATTTAAAAAAATAATTCCTTTAATAAGTTACTGAAAATTGGATTTCATCATGCTTTTTTGAATAATATTTTTAAAAATTCGACTATACTAAGCAGGGAGGGGGCGGGAAGTACCTTTAGGTGATATATTTGAAAAAGTACTTGAAATTAAAATATGTAAAAAAATTTAAAAAAAATTCAAATTAAAAATTGGGTAGCGTTTTGAACAAATATTTACACCAAATATAAACACAGACGTGATTAGGCACTCCACATTATTAGAGATCAAGTAAACACAAATTAAAGTCTCACAGTGTAATCACTGCACTTCTGGTAGAATGTGAAATTCACAAAACTGGCCATAACGTTTGTTCACCATTGACCTATCTAAGTGCATATTAGGGAATTCAAGCCCTCATACACTGTTAGTGGGAGTGAGAAATGATATGACAACTTTCCTAAAATGTTGACAGTGCACTTAATATGCTTAGACCTTGCCATTCCACTCTTAGGAACCACTCATTAGAAATGAAAGTCTATATCCATTTAAAACTGGTTTTAGAATTTGGCTTAATGTTAAAAGCTCCAAAGGGAACATATCCCAGTGTTAGCCGCAGGTCAGGGGCTGCCTGGTTATAGCCAAAGAGGTGCATCATTTGTCTCACATACTCGTGTTGTGGAAGCAGCTTTGAGAAATAATGATCATTGAACAAAGTCACTCAACTGCCTTGAACTGGCATCGACACTGATGATCATACTTACCTTTCATTGGACTATGCAACGATAATGACAGTGAAGGTGGGCATTTATTGAACATTTATGTGTTTTAGCAGGAATGATCTTGAAACTTTAATAAAATCTTCCTAACTACTATGTTTATTATCTATACTTTGTAGTAGTAAAAGGCGAAAAATTTATACGATCTGAAAAGAAACCAGAGTATATTATTATTTGTACTTTGTAATAGAAGACTCAGAGAAATGACCTTAATTATTTAGGATGATAACAAATGAGTGGCAAGAGTCCAGCATCCAGAGCTGTCTGAACGGTGCTGGCTACCTCATGGTAGAGGAAGGCTTGGTCATCTGGTTTCCCAGCTGGGCTATGAGCAGATCAGTACCCCCCTGATACTTCAACATGGCTCGTGTGCCTTCCCTACCTCAGTCCCAGCCTCTATGCAGGCTCCTCCCCAGGGTCTGACAGGATGAGGCACTCAAATCACTGTTTTTCCTTAACCAGGAGCTGAGGGATCCTCTCAGTGGTTATAAGGTGGACCTCGCTGCTTTCTGGCATGAGGGAGACACAGCAAGCTCAGGAGGTGATGGGCTCATAGAGGTTGTCTCCTTAATATTTTTCACTCGTCTTCCCACCAGAACTGAGGGCTCAGACATGACCAGGTGCCTGATGTAATGAGAACTGACATAGGCCAGAAAGGATGGGGATTCTCAGTGAGCAGATTGTGTCTCTGTGCTCCGAATTCAGATGAGCACACATGGGTGTGTGATAGCGGTGGATGGATCTTGCCTCACAAATTTGTCTGTGCATGACCTGTCTCTTCTGACAGATGGAGAGTGAAAGGAAGGGATGGGAAGGAAAGGGAAGAGTAGACAAACAGCCAGAATTGGAGGCCAGTAAATGACACCCCTTTCTTTTCTCTCTTGCCCCAGGGCACAAAATACAACCACTCCCCATTAAGGATTTGAGAACCACTGCTGAGTGTGAGCTGAAGTCTCTTAAGCGGCCCTTTGATATAAAATATCTGTTTTCCCTCCTCCCTAACTCCACAGTTCATCTTTGGCTCCTCATCTTAGGTAATGAAAAGGATTGCAGAGTATAAAAAGCAAAGATGTGCTCCCCACCCTGGAGCAGGGGTTCCAGTATTTATCCATGAGCAGCAGGGGAGGTCGGATTAACCCTTACAGAATTAATTGGTAAGTGTGATCTTGTATTTTATTTGAGTTCTAAATGCATGGCTCTCCACTGCTCACTCTCGCATTCTCTCTCTCTCTCTCTCTCTCTCTCTCTCTCTCTCTCTGTGTGTGTGTGTGTGTATGTGAATATGCCAATGCTTAATTTGTCATCTCATTTCTGTGGTGGTAGCTGCAACCTGATGTGCCCAGAGCCTCACATTTTCCATCTTTCAACACTGCCCTGTTGCACTTTGGAGGAAGGTTCCCAGGCATTGCCACCACCGGCAGGTGCATAATGATGGGACCTCAGCGCCTACAGCAAGACTATGGGGTCCTCACCTGGCCCCTGCATGTTCGCTCTCTGACCATCAGATCCACCCTGGGAAAGGCAGGTAACTTCTCCTGTGAACATGGTAGTTTGAGAAATAAATGAGGCAATGCACAGACGACACAGCACCACGCCTGGCTCACGTCTGGGGACCAGTAGGATTATTTCAGTCAGTGTGTGTGTCACGCAGTTCTCCACGTCACTGCTGTCTCCCACACTGTGGAAGTTTAGAAACAGGATCAACAGTACTTTCCGCATGTAACATGCAGCCTCTACTTTCAGAAATTCAAGTTGTGTGGAAGCTCTTCTTATTACAGATCAACATGAATGAAAATTCTTGGAACACTGAGTGACAAATGGGGTCTCACAGCTTGTCCAATGAAGGCTATGACATCAGCGCTGACTGAGGGATTCTGGTTACTTACATATTGTCATTTCACCACTTTTACTTATTAGAGATGCTGCTTTGCACACTAGTAAATGTGTCTTTTGTTCCTCATCATTAAAATGGGAGTGATAATACTGGTTAACTAGGGAAATGTTGAAACTTGCTTACATATTAATGAGATAATGACACTGCACATTATTATTAGTCTCTGCTTGGAAATGGGTTGACTTTAGGTGCCGAGAATATTAAGTACCTTTGACCAGTAAGGATCCTGACACTTCTACAATAAGCACTTGTGTTCCAATTTAGAGGGATTCTCGCCTCATTAAGAGGAAAATGTCCTGTGTGCCCCAGATGCTTTTCCATATCTCTATATCTCCCCAGTGATGGACATTTGACTTGGCCTGATATAAATATGTAAATTAGCTATATATGAGACTTAATTCCTGTTTCTTATATTAACTCAGTGCTTTTTGTGGTGCCTGGAATGGATTGTAGTTCAAAACATACTGCAGAATAAAGAAAAGGACCTCCAGTTTCATGAAAGACAATATTGCTATCGGTGAGGCTGTCATGTACCAGGAGAGTTGGGACGTGACAGACTGGTTTTCAGGCATCAATAGGAGTACACAATAAGCAGAGCATTAGTTAAATCTAACACTATCATGTAACCAGCATATCGCTATAATGTTCTGGCTAATTCCTGACTTCCTACTTTACCCTCTTTCCTTCATCCTCAGCAGAGACATGAGCAGCATGAGGCAGGAGAACCAGAGCAGCGTGTCCGAGTTCCTCCTCCTGGGGCTCCCCATCCATCCAGAGCAGCGGGGGGTCTTCTTCACCCTTTTCCTGGCCATGTACCTGACCACTGTGCTGGGGAACCTGCTCATCATCCTGCTCATCAGGTTGGACTCGCGCCTCCACACCCCCATGTACTTCTTCCTCAGCCACTTGGCCCTCACTGATGTGTGTCTCTCATCTGTCACTGTCCCTAAGATGTTGACGAACATGCACACTAATGACAAGTCCATCCCCTATGCAGGGTGCATTACCCAGGCATATTTTTTCTTATTGTTGGGTTGTCTTGACAATCTCCTTCTGGCAGTGATGGCCTATGACAGGTACGTGGCCATCTGTCAGCCCCTGCACTACACCACCATCATGAGGCCGGAGCTGTGTGTCTCCTTAGCTGGTGGGTCCTGGTTCTTCTGCTGTGTCCACTCTCTATTGTATACTCTTCTCTTGGCCCGCCTGTCCTTCTGTGCTGACCGTACCATCCCACACTTCTTCTGTGACCTCACCACACTCCTAAATATGAGTTGCTCAGACGTCTCCCTCAATGAGTGGGTCATGCTCATTGAGGGAGGGATGCTCTTCATATTACCTTTGAGTGGCATCTTGGGCTCCTATATACGGATTTGGACCACTGTCCTGAGAGACCCCTCAGCTAAGAAATTCTTCAAAGTCCTGTCTACCTGTGGCTCCCACCTCCTCGTTGTGTCCTTATTCTATGGGACCATTGCAGAAATTTACTTTTTCTCCTCATCATCTATGTCCAATGATAAAAAATGATTGCCTCTGTGATGTATATGATAGTCACCCCCATGCTGAACCCCTTCATCTATAGCCTGAGAAACAGAGACATGAAGTGTGCCCTGGAAAGACTTGTTCCTTATGACAAAAAACTTGATCTGAATGTGTAGTAAAATAAAATAAAATTGACAAGATTCTGTTATAGCTGGACATTGTGTTCTGCGCGTCCAGTTCAACCTGGGCTGCGTGTACATTCTCATCAAGTTAGCCTTTCCTAAGATAATCTGACAAATTCAGTTTTGTTTACCCGGACTGACACTTTCAGTATTCCAAGTTTTTTTTTGTTTTGTTTTGTTTTGTTTTTTAACATTGTTGTAATCCATGATGCCTTATTATACCATGCACAGAGCTTGAAGTCAGAGTAGTGAATGCCAACTGGCAAAGTGAACACGGTAACTCCTCCACCCCACCACACCTGGGAAACCTGCCTCTCTCCTTGACTTCCTCATGGTCAAAGCAAGGAGGGAGCTAGACTGAGCATTATTGAAAATTCTGCTGCCATTAATAGAAAATCCAATTTTTAAAAACCTGACAATTCCAAGGTAAATATTGGTCACTCCTATCTTCATTTCCTTTTGAATTGGGTCTATATGAGTTAACTTGTCTCTAATAAATGAATATTGATGCAAGTTGGAAAATTTTCTATTTTCAGTAAGTGCTTTAGTTCTTTTTAAGAAATAATTTTTTTTGAAATGCAAGAAATATTCTAGTTCTTATTCTAGTAGTAGTTACAGTGGATCTATATCTCACGAATATAAATTTTGTGAGACTACGCATTTTGAATTAATCCAGTTCATGTAAACATTAGACAGCAACACAAAAATGAAGGGGTGAGAAAAATATAATAAACAAAATCACAATTTTTTGAGAAGAACAGTAATGGAGATGCGTGTGGATAAAATTATATAAATTGGGGATTGTATTATAATTAACACATGTGGCCTTTGCAATCTGAAAATAAAACATGCATTAGTGATACATATGATACATTCACATAAATATACAGAGGAAATATTTATTTGATATATCTATATTAAATGAGTATCTTTATTCTGGTGGTGTAATTCCCCTAAATGTTCCACATTACCTCTTTGTTACTCAATTTTCTGACTTAACATGTAGCTGTAATCAATAAAGTCTTTGCTCCTGTTACATTGTTACCCAGATTAGTGAGGGGGTGATTTCAATTTGCTGAAATGGGAACCTTCTTGGCTGCTCATGCACAGGAGCAGGGAGAGTGAGCTCAACTGTGTTTTCAAGGGAGAGGTGAGGCCCAGGAGTAAGTGGAGGCTGTAAACACCCCATCGTCACTCACCTAAGCCAGAGAAATGCTTATCAACAACAGCAGCTCACAGGAAGAAGGAAATCAAAAGATGAGGGAATGCTATCTTTATACAGTAAAAATATTTACTAATCTATTTCCACATGGAAAATATTTGACAAACCTGAATGTGCAATGAAGAAATTTGCAGAAAAGCAAACAAACAAAAGCACTAGCAGATTTTAACTAAAGGAGACCCCAAGGGTATTCTCTACATGCAAAGTAGCGATTGTATGAGACAACTTGGAAATTCACAAAGAAATGAAGAGGTATAGAAATGTTCATAATATTGGTAAACGTAAAAATAAAAGTTTTCTAAACAAGAAGTATCAATGAAAAGCATGGAAATCTCATAAAGAACTACCAGATTTTCTTTCTTTTATTTTCAGTGAAAATTGACAAGCTGATTCTAGATTTCTGAAGGAGATGCAGACAAGCCAGAACAGCTAAAGCAGTTTTGAGAAGAGGATGAGATGAGTCTTTGTGGACTGTATGACCTGATCATAGAGTTTGGTAATCAAGTCAGACTCCGGTTAGAATAAGGAAGGAAAAGTAGGTCAGTGGAACAGCACAGAGCCCATAAACAGATCCACACTGCGCAGACCCCGACACGTCACACAGGGGCAGTGCTGTGGGGGGAGGGACTACAGTGTCTGCACAGGACACTGTAGGGACAGTGTCCACAGTCAGTGCAGTGAACATCCAGCCACATTTTGCACGAAGTATAAAATGTCACATATGAAAAGGACAATGGGATAAATTCTGTGATCCTGGGCTAAGCATAGATTTCTGATAAAAGCAAAAAAAAAATTAATTCCTATAAGAAGTTACTGAAAATTGGACTTCATCATGCTTTTTTAAAATAATATTTCAAAAGAATATGGCTATAATAAGCATGGAGGAAAGTATCTTTAAGTAATATATCTGATAAGGCACTTGAAATCAAAACGTGAAAAACTTTCAAAGAGGCTCAGTTTTGGGCAAAAAAAATTAAAAATTGGGTAAAAGATTTGAACAAATATTACACCAAATAAAAATACAGACATGATTAGATGTTCCACATTTTTACAGATCAAGTAAACACAAATTAAATTCCCAAAGCATCATCACTGCACTCCCGGTAGAATGTGAGATTTAATAAGCTGACCATAACACAATTGACCACATCTACTAGAACGTTCACCACTGACCAATCTAAGTGTCCACCAGGAAACTCAAACTCCCATACACTGTCAGTGAGAGTGAAAAATGATATGACAATTATTACCCTTAGACCCTGCCTGCCACATCACTCTTAGGGACCATTTACTAGAAATGTCAAGTCTACGTCCATTTAAAACTGATCTGTGAATTCGGCTTAATGTTAACAGCTACTAAGGGAAGAAAACCCAGCGTTGGCCGCAGGTAAGGGGCCCCTGGTTATAGCCAGAGAGGGGAGAGGAAAGTGCAGGGGGAGGGGTCACAGGAGGGTGGTGGCCACCTTCACAGGTGATCATGAACTTCTGCTTTATAGACATGATGCTTTCAGAAGTGAATGTGTAAGTCAAAGCTGAACAAACTGTGCAGTTTAAATATCTAGACTCTAATGCGTACCAATTATAAAGAAAGAAAAGTAATGAGATAAATTTGAATAATCCCATACCAATTTACGAAATTAAATTTTCATGCAAATTTCCTTACAAAGGAAAGTTTAGGGACAGGTATCACCACAGGTGATGTTACTGAACATATTTAATAGAAAAAGAGAAGCAAAGTTACAGTTTTTAGCAACTTTCAGAAAAATCATTCTATGATTATGTTGTTCTGGTTGATTTCTTTTAATATGTTTGTTGATCACTTGTAGACTTGGTCGCTTAGCTAATTATATTAATAATAATTCTGGTTCTATGTAAATAAAGTATGACAGAGATGTGACTAAGGAAAATCCCTGGTCTCTGGGAGCTCTCACTCCCTGCCCCAAAAGCTGAAAGAAAACAAAACCACGGTGGAAAAGATGTGTATGCAGACTCTTCGTAAAGTGGCCATTTGTGCAGGACCCTCCTCAAGGTTCTCTCCCTCACACCTTGCCCACCTGAGTCCGCTCCCATTTTTTGATAAGTGTCCTTCTGTCTGAGCTACAGAAGCTGCATTTCAGAGTCTGAGGCCTCTGGAGCCCCCTTGTGTGCAGCCCTGTGCTGGCCTCGGGTGGGAGGGCTGCGGGAGGGCTCGGTGGCACAGCCTCCCTCCTAGAGGTGCCAAGAGTTTGGGGACAGAGCAGCATGTCCCTCATTGTGGGGAAGTTACCTGCATAATAAAAGTGGGGGTGTGGACTGAGGTGGACAAGGGTATAGGGGAGAATCTTGAGGAGGGTCCTGCAAAAATGGCCACTTTGGGAAGAGCCCAGAGGATCACTTGGGAGGTGTCTGAACAGAGCAGGTGTAAAACTGTATTGACTGATGTACTGAATTTGTATCACACAGTTGTGTTGTTCTTTGGATACAGCTTAGTGTGTCTCAGAAAAGAAACAGGTTTTATGAGCTTGAAGAATAGATTAAACAATAGATTGTCATTCAATATCAACGTCGATGACTCGATGTTGTTATCTTTTGTTGATTATACAAAGAAAGAAGAGCTGACACTAAAAAGGGCACTTGGTGTTTGAGCAGAAATGATCCCAAAAAACCTTAATAAAGATTCTTAATATTAATACCATTATTGTCTTTATATATAATGATTACCAAGGTTGTGAGAAGTTACTTTACAAATTTAGGGTCGTCAGAATCACGGGCAGAGCCCAGCACTCGGTGCTGTCTGAGCAGGCACTGACTATGTCAGTACTGGAGGGTGCCAGGTCATCCTGTTTCTAAGGTGGGGCCATGAGCAGCCCAGGGGCCCCTGATCCCAGGGACACCCTCAGGTAGTGACTCCTCCAGCTCAGTCCCTCCAGCCTCCAGGCAGGCTCCTCCCCAAGGTCTGGCAGGAGCTAGGGACAATTAAGTGACTGTCTTCCCTTAACCAGGAGCTGAGGGACCTTGTCCTTGTCCTCTCAGTGGCTTATTAAATGGTGACCTCCTGGCTGTTCCAGCATCAGGGACAAAGAAGCTCGGGAGATGATGGGCTCATGGAGGATGTCTCCTTACTATCTCTCACTGGTCCTCCCAGCAGAAGCTGGGGACTCGGACACTGACTAGGAGGTGCCTGATGCAACAAGGAGTGAGAAAGGATGGCGCGGTGGGGGGAGGGGGTCTACCTGAGCGGAGGATGCCTCTGTCCTCTGAGGTCAGATGTGCCCTCCATGCAGGTCTGTGTGTATGGAGGAGGATCAATGTTTCTCTGTGTGTGTGATTGCTGTGCCTCAGATGAGATAGGGGTAGAAGAGAGTGAAAAAAGAGGGAAGGCACAGTGAAGCAAAAAGAAGAGATGAGAAACAGTAAGACAAAGGAGGAGGAAAGAAAGGGAAACAGAGGTAGTACGAGCTGGAGAGACACAACCCAGGTGTTTCCTGTTAGCCCAGGGCACAGCACCAGTGAGCTCCCATTAAGAAAGAGGAGACCACTGCTGAGTAGTCTGCAGTCTCTTCACCAGTTCTAGGACCGCAAACACCCTCCCTTCCTCCTCCGTAACTCTCCCGTGCTCACCTCCAGTGACTCATCTCAGGTATAATGTAGAGTGGAAAGAGCGAAGACGTGCTCCCCACTCTGGGCAGGAGGCTCTTGCATTTACCCAGGAGCAGCAGGGAAAGACTTTAAATTGTCACAGAGTCAAGTGGTAGGTGTGAGCTTGTATTTGGATTATATGTGCATGTCACACCAAGGTTTACTCCGTGTGTGTGTGTTGATGTTTATATACAGGTGGTGTTTCTGTGGGGTACTGTCCATTTCATGGGGTACACTTGCTTGACTCTCCCCTTACTGGCTGTCTACAGCGGTCATGCTCTGCATTGAGAGGAAGGGTCACTCCGGTCCCCCCACTGGGCAGGTGTCACGTACTAACGGATGGGACTGCAGTGCCTGCAGCAGGTCCCTCTGGGCCCAGTACTTGTCTTACATGTTTGCTCTCTGACATTCAGATCCCTCCCTGGAAAGGGGGGTAACCACCCCCTCCCCACAGTGCTGTCTTGAGGAATGAATGAGGCAGGACACACAGACTGTCCAGTGCCACTCCTGGCCCATGAGTGGTGCTCAATAAAGGGGATTCTTAATCATATTTCTACGAACCAAAGTCTGCATCATGGAGGATTGTACTTTATCACTTTCCAGAACAGCACAAGTAGACACGCAAGGAAAGAGGCCCTAATGCCCCTCCCACACCTGAGCGCACCCCTGACCCTTCCTGGCTCGGGACCCAGCGCCTTCCTCACAGCCCTGACCCACTCAAGGGCCCGGCTGGTCCAGTTGGCTCCTGTTTTTAACTTTGTTTCTCAGTGAGGCTGACACAGCCTGAACAGTGGGCAGCCAGGGCCCACATGGGGTCCAAACACTGTCTTCCCGATGGCCAGAACCAAGGTAGGCTGAGCCCTCAGCAAGGTCATGGTCCCTGAGGAGGTCTTGCTGTCCTGCTCTGCTGCTTGAGAAAGTCAGTCTAGATTCCTTCTTCAGCATGTGTTGTATGTGTGTGTTGTGAGAGAGAGAGAGAGAGACTAATGCTAACCTCTCACTGCCAAAGGAGGCTGAATTTGGAACCCATTTATGGTCATCTATCTTTTGCTGATGCTTTATGTCATTTATGAAATGAAGAACTAATATTTTCCTAATGGTTTCATACAATGTCTAATACTTTTTTACTTTTGGAATTATAGTATGTGAGATCCCTTTGTAAACCATATGATGGTAAATATGATTGACAGCTATTAGACCAACAGAGTGACAAATGACATCACACAGCAAGACGGCTTTTTCAGAGATACTCGCTACCTTTAGGAGGGTCAATATTCAGGTACCTTTGCACAAATTGAATGCACTTTTCTTGTGCATAGCTAAAAGAGTTATTATAGTGCTTATTAATTAGTGCTATGAGGAAGATTTAAGGAAAATGTGTATGTAAAATCTTAGGCCAAATATCTGCCTGAAGAGTGTTAATAAATATTTGACAATATTTTTTAAAGATTTATTTATTCATATAGAGCTGGGGTACAGGCCAGAGATGTGGAGAGTGAGAGCCTTCACCAGAGACAGAGTGGGGAACAGAACAGGCAGATCAACGAAGTACACTGCTGAGGGGAGCAGCGGGCGGGTCAGGAGAGGTCTGCCACGCCATGTGGTCACCTCCGGGGCAGGCGGGAATCGAACTCATGCGGAAGTGGCTTAAGCTTCTCAGTGCTGTGTTTTAACCTGCTGTGCCACAAGGGAGGGCCATTGACAATATTTTTAAGGTTGGTTTGTGAACCCTGGATGGACACTGTGTTAAAAGGGAATATTAAATATCTGTGACCAGTAAGGATTCTGTCATATCACAAATTCTTAGCTCCTCTACTCCAATTTAGGGAGGGGAGTTACTATACTTGAAGAAGAAAGTGTAGAAGTCTGTGTCCAGCAACCTCATGAGTTTGCCGTGTCATGCCAGTTTGACTTTGGTTACCATGATATAATGGTGCACAATCCTTGAGTGTTAGGACAGAGAAAGTTAGCTAAATTCTGTCTCCCTCAGTACATCTTAACCTCTAACGTAACTGCCAAAGGGTAAACCCGGAATCTACCATCAGAAAATGAGTGACCACATTGGTCACGATACCATTTTTTTGTAAGTTTTATCACATTTATGAAATGAAGAAAATAATATTTTCCTAATGTATCATGCAATCTGTATATGCATATCTACTTTTGGATACCTACAGCGCTCTACATTACGTATCAAGATCACTGAAAACTAGGTCAATGAGTGACAAATGAGGTCACACCTTGTCCAATGAAGGCTATGATATCAGTGCTGAGTGGTGAGTTCTAGTTAGATACACATTCACATTTCACCACTTTCAATTATTAGAGATGCTCCTTGGCACACTGGGAAATGTGTCTTTTGTTCCTCAACATTAAAATGGCTGTGATAATACTGCTTGGTTAGGAAAATGGTGAAATTTAAGTGCAAAGTGTGTGTAAACCCTCGGGCATACTGCTGACATGTGTTAATGACAAATATTATATATTATTATTAATCTCTGCTTAGAGTCAAGATTTAACTTGGGTTAAATTTAGTGCCTAGGAATATTAAATATCTTTGATCAGTAAGGATTCTGAAAATTTTGCTGTAATCTGGAAACAAATCATAAGGTATTCTATTCCAACTTAGAAGGATTCTCAGGTTTTTCAGAGGAAATATCTGAAGTTTCCTTTCCCATGACATTGGCATAACATGCTACTTATTGATGTTTGACTTGGGGATATACAAAGATTTAAACTCCTTATATGTAGAGATTGAATTTCTTGTTTACTATAATGCTTCCATGCATGTGTATGCCTGGAACTAGTTTACAGTTTAATACATACTTGTAGAATAAAGAAAAATGCCCTCTGCTTTCCATGAAAGGAAATCTTGTTATTCTGTGAGAGTACAGGTACCAAGGGGGTCCAGACGTGACCCTGGTTTTCCAGTATCAACAGGTGTGAGCAAAAATAGAAGACTATTTAAAATATAACACTGTCATATAATAAGCACCTCGCTATAATGTTCTAGCTAATTCCTAACTTCCTACTTGACCCTCTTCCTTCATCCCCAGCAGAGACATGAGCAGCATGAAGCAGGAGAACCAGAGCAGCGTGTCCGAGTTCCTCCTCCTGGGGCTCCCCATCCGTCCCGAGCAGCGGGGGGTCTTCTTCGCCCTGTTCCTGACCATGTACCTGACCACGGTGCTGGGGAACCTGCTCATCATCCTGCTCATCAGGCTGGACTCGCGCCTCCACACCCCCATGTACTTCTTCCTCAGCCACTTGGCCTTTGCTGATGTCTGCTTTTCATCGGTCACTGTCCCGAAGACATTGATGAACATGCACAGTGATGACAAGTCCATCCCCTATGCAGGGTGCATTTCCCAGATATATTTTTTCATATTGTTTGGTTATATTGACAATCTCCTTCTGGCAGTGATGGCCTATGACAGGTATGTGGCCATCTGTCAGCCCCTGCACTACAACACCATCATGAGGCCGGAGCTGTGTGTCTCCTTAGTCGCTGGGTCCTGGTGCTTCAGCAATCTCCACTCTCTGTTGCACACCCTGCTCCTGGACCGACTGTCTTTCTGTGCTGACAATACCATCCACCACTTTTTCTGTGAACTCACCGCACTCCTGAATTTGAGCTGCTCAGACGTCTCCCTCCATGAGTTGTTAATACTGACTGAGGGGGGAATTCTCGTCATCCTGCCTTTGAGTGGCATCCTGGGCTCCTATATCCGGATTTGGACCACCGTCCTGAGAGACCCCTCTGCTAAGAAATTCTTCAAAGTCCTGTCTACCTGTGGCTCCCACCTCCTTGTTGTGGCTTTATACTATGGGACCATGGCAGAAGTTTACTTTTTCTCCTCATCATCCACCTCCAATGATAAAAGAATTACTGCATCTGTGATGTACATGGTCGTCACCCCCATGCTGAACCCCTTCATCTACAGCCTGAGAAACAGAGACATGAAACGTGCCCTGGAAACCCTTGTTAATCGGGCTAAGTTCTTTATGTCAAAAGACTCAATCTGAATGTAATGATAATATCAAGATGTAATAACAGGAAAACAACTGTAGCTTGACATGTATTCTGAGAGTCCAGGTAGGCTGCACACAGAGCACAGGGAAATTGGCCATGATTCTCTCTGTTGACTTACACAGCTGTGTTACCCAGACTGACTTTCAAGGATTCTGATTTTTCTTAGCAAGGCTTGCCATATAGGATGTCTTGTAACATGCAGAGAGCTTGAAGTCAAAGTAGTGGATGCAACTGGCAAAGTGAACATGGTAACTCCTCCGTTCCACCACACCAGAGCAACCTGCCTCTCTCCTTGGCCTCCTCATGGTCAAGGCAAGGAGGAGCTAGAACCAGTGTCATAGAAAATTCTGCTGACATTAATTGACAATCCAATTTTTTAAAAACCTGACATTCCTTAGTAAACATTTGATAACTCCTTTCTTCATTTCCTTTTAAGTTAGGTCTGTATGAGTTAACTTGTGTTTAATAAATATGTATCAATGCACATTTGAATAATTTTCTGTTTTAGTTCTTTCTAAGAAAGAAACTTTTTGAAATGCAAGAAATGTTCTAGCTCTCATTCCAGTGGTAGTTATAGCGGATGTATATATATAATGAATATAAATTTTATGAGACTGCATTTCTAATTAATACAGTTCATGTAAACATTTTAGATAACAACATAAAAATGAAGGACTGAGAAATATGTAAAAAACCATGATTACAATTTACTCAGTGGAAGTGATGGTGATTTGTGTGCATAAAATTACATAAATTGGGCAGTCTCTATTTTACATATGTGACCTTTATGGGCCTCCCTGGTGGCACATTTTCAAGAAAGAGGTGAGGGCCAAGAGTAAGTCAAGACTGTAAACAACATCCATCATTTCACACCTAAGCCAGAGAAACAGCCTATCAACAATAACAGCTCATGGGAATGAAGGAAATCAGAAGATGAGGGAGTGACGTCTGTACAGAGCAAAAACATTATTTTACTATCTCTATCCACATGGAATATATTATACAAAAATGAATTTTAAATAAAAAAATTTGCAGATAAAGAAACAAAAGTACTAACAGATTTATACTAATGGAAATCCCAAGGGTAATTCTCTGTATATAAGGTAGTGATTAGATGAGACAGAGAATTCACAAAGAAATAAAGAGCAACAGAAATATTCATAATATTGGTAGATATAAAAATCTAAGTTTTCTGTACCAAAAGCTTGATGATAAGTATTGAAACCCCGTAAAGGAACTACCAGATTTTCATCTTTTTTTTTTTTCAGTGAAAATTGACAAGCTGATTCAGTTTTCTGAAGGAGATGCAAACAAACTGGAAGAGCTAGGTACTTCCGATGAGGGGATGAGATAAATCTTGCCTAATTATGACCTCATCATGAAAGTACTATAATAAAGTCAGGCTTATGTTAGAATAGGATGGAAAATAGCTCTGTGGAACGGAACAGAGCCCATAAAGAGACCCATATTGTGTAGACCCCGACACGTCACAGGAGCAAAGGGAACCACTGGTAGAAACAGTCTTTCTGCAAGGATGTTGAGGAACTGAATAGCCAGTCAACAAAGCAACTTTCAGCCCAGCCTTGCTCTGAGTATAAAAAATAACATTATTAAAATAGAAAGCAGTCTTAACTATAAAATCTCAAATTATAAAAATTTTAGAAGAACATATGGGATAAACTCCTGTGATATAAGTTAACAAAGCATAAACACTGAAATTCGAAGAATGACATATTGGAAATTGAACTTCATCCATTGGATTTCCTCATGCTTTTTTGAATAATAGTTTTAAAACTAAGACTATAAAGCACACAGGGAGAAAATACTTCAAATCAAAATGTGTAAAAATCTTTCAAAATCTCAACTTGGGTATAGTAATTACACTTTAGATTAGGCAAGATTTGAACAAATGTTTTACCAAATGCATAATCAGATATAAGATGTTCTACATTATTTGAGATCAAGTAAATGCAAATTAATGTCCCAAAGCGTCATCATCACACTCCCAGTAGAATGTGAAATTTACAAAACTGGCCATAATACAATTAACCAGATCTGCTAGAATGTTCACCACTGACCAAATCTATGTGCTACTGGGGAATTCAACTCTCAAAGACTGTCGGTGAGAGTGAAAAATTATATGACAACTTTCCTAAAATGTTGACTGCGCACTTACTACCATTTTACCCTGTCATCCCGCTCTTGGGGTCCACTCATTAGAAATGAAAGTCGGTCCTCCCTGGTGGCACCACAGGTTAGGACTCAGCACTGCAAGCTGGCCGCAGCCACCTCAGTGTGAGTTTGATCCCCCGCCCCGAGGAGACCCACATGGCGCGGCAGACCTCTCCTGTCTTGCCTGCTGCTCCCCTCAGCAGTGCACTTCTGATTTGCGTGTTCTGCTCCCCACTCTGTCTCTGGTGAATCCTCTCACTGCTCCTGCACCTCTGGCCTGCACCCCAGTTCTGTATACATAAATAAGTCTTGAAAAAAAAAGAAAGAATGAAATGAAAGTCTAAGTCCATTTAAAACTGGTCTGTTAATTCAGCTTAATGTTAACAGCACCAAAGGGAAGATAACCCAGCATTGGCTGCAGGTCACCTCTTTGGTTATAGCCAAAGTGGTAAAAGGAAAGTGTGGGGGGAGGGGCCTCAGGAAGGCTGTGTGGAGAGGCTTGCAGAGGTGATCACCAATCTCTGCTTTATTGACATGGAAATGAATGTATAAATTAAACCTGAACAAACCATGCATTTTAAATGTCTAGACTCTAATGTCTGCCAATTATAAAGAAAGAAAAATAATGAGTTGAAGTTAATTTGAATACTCCCATACCTATTAAAGATTAATTTTCATTAAAATTTCCTTACAAAGGAAAGTTTAGGGACAGATACCATCACAGGTGATTTTATCAAACCTATTTAATGAACAAATAGAAGCAAGTTATAATTTTTGGCAACTGGCAGAAAAATCACTGTGAACATTTTGTTCTAATTGATCTCTTACTTTTTTTAAGATTTATTTTTACTTATGCATACAGAACTGGGGTATAGGCCAGAGGTGCAGGGGTGGTAAAAGGCTTCACCAGAGACAGTGTGGGGAGCAGAAAAGGCAGACTGGCAAAGTACACTGCTGAGGGGAGCAGCGGGTGGGTCAGGAGAGGTGGTCATGTGCCATGTAGTCATCTCCAGGGCGGGGGTCGAACTCATGCTGAAGTGGCTTTAGCTTCCTAGTGCTGTGCATTAACCCACTGTGCCACCAGGGAGGGCCCTGATTTCTTACTCTTCATATGTTCATTTATCATTTGTAGAATTGGTCATTGAACTAATTATATTAATAATTAGCCTGTTCCATGTAAATAAAATAGGTCAGAGAGTTGACTAAGGAAAATCCCTGGTCTCTGTGAGCTCTCATTCCCTACCCCAAGAGTTGAAAAACGCATAATGAAACTTCATAAGGATGGCAGGCGTCCTCCTGTGTGAGCGAGAGAAGCTGCGTTCCAGAGTCTGAGGCCCAGAGAGCCCCTGTGTGTGCAGCCCTGTGTGGCCTAGAATTGGGGGTCAGGGAGGAGCATTATAGACACATCCTCCTTCTTAGGGGTGATGTTGCTTTGAACACATTGAAAGTAACCATGCTTCCAGTTCTAGGGCATATTATGTATGTAAGAAAAATGTGGGTGAGGACTACAGTGGGCAAGGCGTATAGGAGAACTTTCAGCACCGTCCTGCACAAATGGTCATTTCCTGAAGTCTAGAGGAGCACAGAGACATCCACATTGGGGGTGTCTGTTACCAAATTAGATAGGGCAGATGTAAAATGGATTAGCTGATGTACTGAAAATTGTCTCAAATTTGTGTTGTTCCAAAGGACAGAGTAGGACTTTCTCAGGGAGGAAGTAGGTCTTTGCAACTTTGCAACTCAATCAATTGATTGAGTTATTCAGCTGCTATGAATTCAATATAATTATCAATGATAACTGATAATTGATGGATACACAAAGAAACTAAGAGCTGACACTGGTCAAACACTAGAGCCTTAATGAAACTTCTCATCATTAGTATTATTAGTATTTTTATATGTAGTGATGGACAAGGCTGAGAAACGTCACTTTGTTAATTTAGGGTCATCAGAATCACGTGTACAGCCCAGCACCCAGGGCTGTCTGAGCAGGCACTGGCTATGTGTGCTGGAGGGTGACAGGTCATCCTGTTTCTTAGGTGGGACGAGGAGCAGCCAGGAGCCCCTGATGCCTGGGACACCCTCTCAGGTGACTGCACGAGCTCAGTCCCTCCGGCCTCTAGGCAGGCTCCTCTGCACAAAATGTTAGAAACTGCGGACAATTAAGCGACTGTCTTTCCTTAACCAGGAGCTGAGGGACCTTGTCCTTGTCCGCTCAGTGGTTTATAAGGTGGTGACCTCCTGGCTGTTCTATACATCAGGGACAGACACAGCCAGCTCGGGAGGGCTCGATGGGCTCACAGGATGTCTTCTTAGTTTTTTATTGCTGGTGTGCACAACAGTAGCTGAGACTCAGCCAGTGATTTCAAGGTGCTCAAATGTAACAGAATGACACAGGCCAGAGCAGGGTGTCGGGGTGGATTCTAGGTGAGCAGAATGTGTCTCTGTGCTCAGAGGTCAGATGTGCCCTCCCTGTGGTCTGTGGGTGACCAGGTGCATGGGTGTTTCTGTGTGTGTGTGATTGCTGTGGCTCTGCTGAGAGCAGGCTAAAAAGGAGACAGGAAAATGTGTGAATAAGGAAGTGAGGCAGAGAAGGGATGAGAATAGTAGGACAGAGGGGAGGGGAGAGGGAAATAGGCAGAAGACAGGAGGAGGTGGAGAGAGAAAAGACATCACTCCACGGTTTTCCTCTCTTTGCTCCAGGGCACAAGCACAACTGGGCCCCCATTGAACAAGTGGGGTCACTGCTGAGGGGGATCTGCAGTCTCTTGGTGGCTCCTTTGAGCTCAAGCATCTGCCCCCCTCCTGCATAACTGCCGCCTGTGCATCACTGGCTACTCAGCACAGGTGAGTAAAGAGACTCGCATGATAAACACGGAAGGCGTGCGCCCACTCTGGAGCAGTGGCCCGGCATTCATCCCTGGGCAGCGGCGGAGGGAGGACCTGGCCTTGTTACAGTCGTTCGGTAGTGTGATCCTGCATCTTATCTGGGTTGTAAACGCATGGCGCTGTAGGGCTCAGGGTGATGTCTGTGGGTGTGTGTGTGTCTGCTGATGTTTATTGTCAGATACAGTTCCTGTGGTGGCCGCTGCGACCTGATGTGTCCAGAGTCTCACTCAGCGACCACATTCTCCGTCCCTGTTCCACACTGGTCTTTTCTGCTGTGGGAGAAGGGTTCCCGTGCGTCTCCCCACTGTGCAGGTGGGTAATGATGGGAGCTCAATGCAGCAGCAGGTCCCTGGGGGTCCAGTCCTCGTCTGGTGCTTATGTGTTTGCTCTCTGACCTGCAGCCCCCTCCCTGGGAAGGGAGAGGTATCTATTGTACAAACAGTGCTGTCTTGAGGACTGAATGAGGCGGGCACACCACGCCTGCCATGACTGGTGCTCATGAAGAAGGTTTTTATCATATTTCCACAAACCAATGTTTGTGTCACGGAGGTTTGTCCATCACTCTCCAAAGCAGCAAAAGCACAGGTGAACATGCCTGGATGGAGGCCCCTACACACCCCTCCCACCTAACGCACATGGTCTGATCTTCCCAGGACTCAGGTTCCAGCACCTTCCACACACGTTGTTTGTGTCACATGCCTGGTGGTTTCAGATGGTTCCTGCTGTTTGTTCTGGTGCCTCCGTGAGACTGACACAGCCCAGGTCTGCAGGCAGCCAGGTGGCACCTGGGGCCAGACACTGTCCTGTCAGTATTGTGAATTTATATAAACAGTGTCCTCAGCAAGTTCATGGTCCCTAAGAGAGATCTTCTGTCCTGCTCCGCTGCTTGAGTGAATCAGCCTAGATTTTTCATCAATGTGTCTGTGTAACCCTAATGCTAGCCGCACTGCCAAAGATCCCGCCTGTGGTTATTCACCTCTCTGGCCTTTATTTGTCACGTATGAAATGAAGAAATCATATTTTCCTAGTGTATCATACAATCTCTAGCTATATCTTTAACTTTTGAATTAAACACTGTGCGAGCATTTTGTGAGCTGCAGGATGGTAAAGATGGTTGATAGGCCAACACAGTGATGAATGATGTCCCTCAGCGTGCCTGATTTTCCAGAGACTCTCTACTGCTAGGAGGGATCAATATTCATGCAGCTGGACCTGCTGGTCTCTATGTTGCCAGTCACTTTCTGTACTTAAGGAAGGGGCACCTTTACACACACTGGAAATGAGTCTTTTCAGTATTAAAACAAATAGTATAGTGCTGATTAATAAGTGCTATGGTTAGGATTTAGCTAGAAAGGTATATAAAATCTTAGGCCTAATGTCTGCTTAGTGTGGTATAGGCCAGAGGTGCAGGGGCGGCGAGAGGCTTCACCAGAGACAGAGTGGGGAGCAGAACAGACAGATCGACGAAGTACACTGCTGAGGGGAGCAGCGGGAGGGTCAGGAGAGGTCTGCCACGCCATTTTGGTCACCTCCGGGGCAGGCAGGGATGGAACTCATGCAGAATTGGCTTAAGCTTCTTAGTGCTGTGCTTTAACCCGCTGTGCCACCAGGGAGGGCCATTAATGACATTTTTAAAGAATTATTACTAAGGTTGGTCTGGGAACCCTGGGTTGATGCTGAGTTAAAAAGAATGTTAAATATCTCTGAGCAGTAAGGATTCTGCCATGTTACTGTAAGCCTGTCACAAATTCTTAGCTCTTTTAGTGCAATTTAGAGAGTTATTATACTTTAAGAAGGAAAATGCAGATGTCTGTGTCCTACTTCTCTCATGATTTTGCCATTTTTTGATCTTTGATTAGTATGATATAATGGTGCAAAATCTCAGACTTTTAACACTTTACATTTATTGTTCACTATGGTGAACTCAATGCTTTGTGTCATATCTGGAACAAGGCTGTTGTTCAATGAATAATTTGGTAATGAAGAAACCTGTCCTCTAATTCGTGGAAGGAAAATTTTAAAATACTGTGCAAATGTCATGATCCACTGGAGCTCTATTGTGAGAGACTGTGGTGTGAGTGAAAAACAGAGGTTAACACGTTCATGTAAAGAGGATATTGCTATATTTTTATGGCCACTTCTGAGATTTCTACCTCTCCTCTTTCCTTCATTCCTAGCAGAGATATGAGCAGCATGAGACAGGAGAACCACAGCAGCGTGTCCGAGTTCCTCCTCCTGGGGCTCCCCATCCGTCCAGAGCAGCGGGGGGTCTTCTTCGCCCTGTTCCTGGCTATGTACCTGACCACGGTGCTGGGGAACCTGCTCATCATCCTGCTCATCAGGCTGGACTCGCGTCTCCACACCCCCATGTACTTCTTCCTCAGCTATTTGGCCCTCAATGATGTGTGTCTCTCATCTGTCACTGTCCCAAAGACGTTGATGAACTTGCACACTAATGACAAGTCCATCCCCTATGCGGGGTGCATTTCGCAAACTTATTTTTTAATATTGTTTGGCTGTCTTGACAATTTCCTTCTGGCAGTGATGGCCTATGACAGGTACGTGGCCATCTGTCAGCCCCTGCACTACAACACCATCATGAGGCCGGAGCTGTGTGTCTCCTTAGTTGCTGGGTCCTTTCTCTTCTGCAGTGTCCACTCTCTGTTGCATGCCCTGCTCCTGGCCCGACTGTCATTCTGTGCTGACAGTACCATCCACCACTTCTTCTGTGACCTCACTACACTCCTGAAGATGAGCTGCTCAGACATCTCCCTCAATGAGTTGGTCCTCTTCATTGAGGGAGGGATGATTGTCATGGTTCCTTTGAGTGGCATCTTGGGCTCCTATATCCGGATTTGGACTATGGTTCTGAGAGAGCCCTCTGTTAAGAAATTCTTCAAAGTCCTGTCCACCTGTGGCTCCCACCTCCTCGTTGTGGCTTTGTTCTACGGGACCATTGCAGAAGTTTACTTTTTCTCCTCATCATCCACCTCCAATGATAAAAATATAACTGGTTCTGTGATGTATATGGTTGTCACCCCCCTGCTAAACCCCTTCATCTACAGCCTGAGAAACAGAGACATGAAACGTGCCCTGGAAACCTTTGTGAACCGGGCTAAGTTCCTTATGTCCAAAGACTCAATCTGAATGCGGTGATAAAATCACAGTCAAATTACAGTAAATTATAACAGCTTGGCATGTGTTCTGAGAGTCCAGTTGAATCTGGGCTGCGTGCAGAGTACAGGGAAGTTGGCCTTTCCCATGATCCTCTCTGCTGACATACACAGCTGTGTTACCCAGACTGACTTTCAAGGATTTTGATTTTTCTTAGCAATGCTTGCCACACAGGATGTCTTGTAACATGCAGAAAGCTTGATGTCAGAGTAGTGGATGCCAACTGGCAAAGTGAACATGGTAACTCCTCCGTCCTACCACACCAGGGCAACCTGCCTCTCTCCTTGGCCTCCTCAAGGTCAAGGCAAGGAGGGAGCTCAAATCAGTGTCATAGAAAATTCTGCTTATGTAAACTGAAAATCAAAATTTTAAAAACCTGACATTCCAATAATAAACATTTGATAACTCCTATCTTTATTTCTTTTTAAATTGAGTCTATGTGAGTTAACTTGTCTTTAATAAATATGCATGGGTGCAAGTTTGAAAAATTTTCTGTTTTGGGAAAGTGCTTTAGTTCTTTCTAAGAATGAAAAATTCTGAAATGCTAGAAATTTTCCACATCTTATTCCAGTGGTAGTTACAGTGGATTATATCTCATGAATATAAATTTCATGACACTATGCTTTTTGAATTACTATATAGTTCATGTAAACACCTTAGACAGCAACGAAAAAATAAAGGGCTGGTATATATATATATATAATAAGCCAAGATTATAATTTTATGGTGGAATAGTTATAGTGCTGTGTGTGCATGGAATTATATAAATTGGAGAGTATATATTTTACAATTAATATAGATTACCTTTGCAATATGAAAATAATCCATGTACTACAGCTACACATGATGCATTCACTTAAATATACAGAGGTAAGTATTTATTTGATATCTCCATATAAAATGAATATCATTAATGTGGTGAAGTAATGTTCTTAAACATTCCTCCTTGCTTTTATTATTCCTCCTCAATTTCCTGCCTTTACTTAATATATAACTATAACAATGTGCAAAAAAAGTCTTCTCTCCTGTTACATTATTACCCAGATTAGATGCACAGGTGTGGGGATTGATTAGAATGTGTTGATTTAGGAAATTTCCCAGTTGTTCACATTCTAGAAGACCTGGAAGAGTGAATTCAACCATATTTTCAAGGGAGAGGTGAGGGCCCAGAGATATATATCCCATGAATATGTAAACACCTAAACTACACACCTAGTTTAGGTTTATACACCTAAACTACAGAAACAGCTTATGAACAATATCAGCTCACAGCAGTGAAGGAAATCAGAAGATGAGGGAATGATATCTTTACATGGCAAATAACATAATTTTACTATTCTCTGTGCACAGACTATAGTCAACAAAACTGTATGTGAAATAAAGAAATTTGCAGGAAAACAAAGATGCATAAATGCTAGCAAACCTATACTAATAGAAATCTCAAGGGTAATAATCTACATATAAGGTAGTTAACTAACTGTATGAGAAATCTCAAAAAATCACAAGGAAATAAAGGATAAAAATATTCATAATATTAGAAAATAAAAAATGAAACTTTTCTGAACCAAAAGCCTCAATGCAGCATAAGACCCCAAAAAAGGATTCCAGGAATGGGATCAAAAATGGGGTGGAGAAGGTGCATGGGACTGTGGTGATGGCACACAGGTGAAGTGGTGGTGGGAAGCCCATGGGGATTACAACCGAGATGGAAAAAGCACAAAATGAAGACTGATGTAAAAATAAATTAAAAAAAAATCTATCAGGTTTTCACTCTTATTTTTTTTTATTCTGTGAAAATTCACAAGCCAATTCTAGCATTTGCAGTAAATGCAAAAAACCTGCAGTAGCAAAAGTAGCTTTCTAAGAGGACCAGATGAATCTTTTCCTAACATATGATCATAAATCTATTGAAATCAAGTGAGACTCATGTTAGAAGATGAAAAAATAGGTCAATGGAACAGAACAGAGCCCATGCACAGACCAGACTGTGTAGACCCCGCTCCACAGAGGGGCAAGGAAGTCAGTGGAGAAAATAGTCTTTCTGCAAAGGACCTTGAGGAATTGAATACCCAGAGTCACCAAATCAAAATTTTGCCCTGAATATAAAATGTAAAAATAAAAAATAGTCTTTAAAATGTTAACTTTTTAGAAGAACATACGGGATAAAATTCTGTAGTCTTGGGTTAAGAAAAGCTTCTTGTAAAAGAAAAACACTGAGGTACAGGAAACTGAACTTTCCTCATGACTTTTTGAATAATACATGTAGAAGAACCAGACGTAAGACACATGGGGAGAAAATACTTTCAACTAATATATCTGATAAAGTACAGGAAATCAAACTATGTAAAAGAGATTTCAAAGACTCAATAATGTGAAAAAAAATCCCAATTTAAAAATTGGGCAAATCATGTCAATAACTCTTCACCAGATAAATGCACAGACATGATTAGATGCAAAACATTGTGAGTGGTCAAGTAAATGCAATTTTTTTTCTTTTTAAATTTTTAGATATATTCATTAGCCATCCTTCAGTTTTGTACAACGTATGATTTCCCTGTGAAATTACCACCACCAATCCACCCGCGCACCATCACCATCGTCCTTTTAAAATATCTGCAGCTTGGCCCTCCCTGGTGGGATTAGGATACAGCACTGCAAGCTGGCCACAGCCTCTTCAGTGCGAGTTCAATCCTCGGCCCCAGAGGTGACCCACATGGTGCAGCAGACCTGCTCCCCTCAGCAGTGTACTTCATTGATCTGCCTGTTCTGCTCCCCGCTCTGTCTATGGTGAATCCTCTCATCCCCCTGCACCTCTGGCCTGTACCCCAGTTCTGTATACATAAATAAATAAATCTTTAAAATAAATAGTTTTTACAGCCCAAATGCCCAAAAGTGGATGACTGGATTAAAAAGATGTGGTACATATATACAACGGAATATTACTCAGCAACCAAAAAAAAAAGAAACACATGTCTTTTGCAGCAACATGGATGGAGTTGGAAAAGTTCATGCTTAGCGAGATAAGCCAGAAAGAAAAGGAAAACTACCGGATGGTTTCTCTCATAGCAGGAATATAATGGAACAGGCAAGAAAATAATGATAATGATGAACAGCTATATACCAGAGACATTTTGTGGGGGTGAAGTGGGGAATGGGATCAAAAACAATGGAGGGAGGAAAAGCACTGGAGTGTGGGGATTGCACATGGGTGATCTGGTGATGGGAAACCCAAGAGGATTGCAACTGAGATGGAAAAATGCATAAAAATATGTAAAAATAAATTATTATAAAAAATAAAGTTTTAAAAAAATCTGCAACTTAATTTGTTTCAATCATTAAAAAAATAAAAATAAAAGGATGAGCGGCAGTTAAGAGAGTAGTCCTATGCCCATTAAGGATATTTCAATTTTCATTAAAATTTCCTTACAAAACTGGAGCCACAATGCTTCACAGGTGATTTTATCAAACATATTATGTGAAGAAAGAGTACTAGTTGTTTGACTTGATTAGTTGTTTGACTTAATAGGGGTGTCAGAATCACTTGTCAAGCCCAGCACCCAGTGCTTCTCTGACGAGCGACTAGCTGTGCCAGTGCTGGAGGGTGCCAGGTCATCCTGCTTCTCAGGTGGGACCATGAGCAGCCCAGGGGCCCCGATACCGGGGACACCCTCAGGTAATGACTCCTGCTCAGTGCCTCCAGGCAGGCCCCTCCCCAAGGTCTGTCAGGAGCTGGGGACAATTAAGCGACTGTCTTCCCTTAACCAGGGACTGAGGGACCTGTTCTCTCCGTGGCTTATAAGGTGGTGTCCGCCTGGCTGTTCCTGTATCAGGGACAAAGAAGCTCGGGAGGTGATGGGCTCACAGAGGATGTCTCCTTACTATTTGCCACTGGTCCACCCAGCAGAAGCTGAGACTCAAAGACACCGATTAGGTGCCTGATATAACAAAGAATGACACAGGCCAGAGAGGGCCCTAGGTGAGCAGTGTGTCTGTGCTCAGAGGTGAGATGTGCCCCCCCCCCCACCCTGTGGTCTGAGTGTGATGGAGCCAGATGAATGTTTCTGGCCCTGTGTGATTGCTGTGTCTCTGGTCTTTGTGTCTCTGAGCGAAGGATAGAAGGAGAGAGAAAACAGAAGAGATGAGGAACAGTAAGACAAAGGTGGGGAGGTGGAAAGGGAAGCAGAAATAGGAAGAACTGGAGAGAGATGGCTGACGCAACCTTACTCCTCTCCTCTTTTTGGCCCAGACCCAAGGACCCACTTGTCTCCCATTAAGCAAGTGGGGACCGCTGCTGAGTGTGATCTGTAGTGCCTTCTTCCTCAGTCCTGTGGTCTCAAGCTTCCTCCCTCCCTCTGCCATAATGCCACCTGTTCACCCCTAGTGACTCATCAGACAGGTGAGTAAAGGGACTGCCAAGTGTGGAGTAGGAGATGTGGCCCCCACTCTGGCCAGGAGGTACCTGCTTTTACCCATATGCAGCAGAGGTGGAAGGATCTGAAATTGTTATGGAGTCAGTGTTAGGTGTGATCTTGTGTTTTCTTTGATTACATGTGTGTGTCACTCCAAGGAGTAGTATGTGTGTTGATGTTTACATACAAGTGATGTTTTGGGGGGTCCTTGCCACTGCACAGGGCCCACCTGCCTTCCTCACTATTGACTATCCACAGCGGTTATGCTCTGCATTGAGAGGAAGGGATGCGTGGGTCTCGCCCACCTGGGCAGGTGTCATGTACTAACGGCTGGGACCTCAGACCCTACAGCAGGTTCTGCCAGCCCAGTCCTCATCTGGCCCTAATGTTTGCTCTTGACATTCAGATCCCTTCCTGGGAAAGGAGGGGAACTAGCTCCACATACAGTGCTGTTTTGAGGACTAAATGAGGCAATGCAGGTTCATGATTAACGCTCGGTAAAGAGGATTCTTATTGTCCTTCCCAAGCCAGTGTCAGTGATGGAGATCCCCACTTCACCGCTGTCTGGTTCAGACTGAGCAGAAGGTCAAGGAAAGCGGCCCAGGCATGGCCCTCACAACTGGAGCTCAGGGCCCAATCCTTCCAGGGCTCTGGAGAAGCGCCTTCCTCACAAGCCACCTTCCCCTCACCCTCCCTACCAAATCTGGTGGGTC
>NW_004567107.1:8369345-8388181 GCF_000260355.1 Condylura cristata | reverse complement strand
ACTCTAGCCTCTCTGCCAAAAGAAGGGTGACCCCTGAGGCTGCCACAAGGGAACCAGAAACCTCATTGGCCATTGTATCTTTGTCCTGAGTTTTATCATATTTAGGGAATGAAGGGAATAAACAGTATTTTTCCAATGACCATGCAGTGTCTAGATATCAGAATCCTTACTAGTCAAAGGCAGTTGATATTTCTAGGTGCATAATGTCAATCCTTGTTGACTTTAGTAATGTGAATTTGGAAAATTTTGGAAATTAGTTGTTTGAAAGCCCTTTTTATTACATTATCAATATGACTGAAAGCTCTTGGACCAAGGAAGACAAATGAGGTCCCACAGCTTGTCCAGTGAGGACTATGTAATCAGTGCTGAGTGACAGATTCTGGTTACATACACATTGTCATTTCACAAGTTTTACTTACAAGGGATAGTCCTTGGAACAATAGGAAGTGCATCTTTTGTTCCTCAAAGTTAAAATGGATATGATAATACTGGTTTATTAGGGCAATGGTAATTTACATACAACCTGTACGTAAACATTTTAGCATACTAATATGCCCACCTAATATGTGTAAATTATAAATATTTCACATTACTAAATATTCACATTACTAAAGTCAACAAGGATTGACATTATGCACCTAGAAATATCAACTGCCTTTGATTAGTAAGGATTCTGACAACTTTACCATAAGCCTGATACAAATTATAAGCTCTTCTATTCCAATTCAGAGGGATCCTCACCTTTCTAAGAGAAAATGTCCTATGTGTCGGTGGATGTATTTCCCATTAAGTTGTCATTCACGCCAGTTGTTGACATCTGACTGGACATGATATAAAGATGTAAATTCTTCAAATGTAGAGACTGAGTTTTCCTTTTTACTATAATGCACTGAGTGCTGACTCCACAGAAGGAAATATTGTTTTTTTTATGAGGGTGACGTGTATGAGTGGATCAAATTTCAAGCATCAACAAGTGTGAGCAATAAACAGGAATCGTTAAAAATTAACAGAAATCACTATAATCTTGTAATACAGAAATCACTATAATCTTGTGGTTAATTCAAGGCTTCCTGCATTTCCCTGATTCCTTCATTCTCAGGAGACATGAGCAGCATGAGGCAGGAGAACCAGAGCAGCGTGTCCGAGTTCCTCCTTCTGGGGCTCCCCATCCGTCCCGAGCAGCGGGGTGTCTTCTTCGCCCTGTTCCTGGCCATGTACCTGACCACGGTGCTGGGGAACCTGCTCATCATCCTGCTCATCAGGCTGGACTCGCGCCTCCACACCCCCATGTACTTCTTCCTCAGCCACTTGGCCTTTGCTGACGTCTCCTTCTCATCTGTCACTGTCCCGAAGATGCTGTGGAACATGCAGACGAATCACAAGTCCATCCCCTATGCAGGGTGCATTTCACAGATGTACTTTTTCATATTGCTTGTTTGTCTTGACAATTTCCTTCTGGCAGTGATGGCCTATGACAGGTACGTGGCCATCTGTCAGCCCCTGCACTACACCACCATCATGAGGCCAGAGCTCTGTGTCTCCTTAGTCGCTGGGTCCTGGTTGTTCTGTTCCCTCCACTCTCTGTTGCACACCCTGCTCCTGGCCCGACTGTCTTTCTGTGGTGATAATACCATCCCCCACTTATTCTGTGACCTCACCACACTCCTGAATTTGAGCTGCTCAGACATCTCCCTCAATGAGTTGGTCATCTTCGTTGAGGGAGGAATTCTTGTCATCCTGCCTTTGAGTGGTATCTTGGGCTCCTATATCCGGATTTGGACCACCGTCCTGAGAGACCCCTCTGCTAAGAAATTTTTCAAAGTCCTATCTACCTGTGGCTCCCACCTCCTTGTTGTGGCTTTATACTATGGGACTATTGCAGAAGTTTACTTTTTCTCCTCATCATCAACGTCCAATAATAAAAAAATAATTGCCTCTGTGATGTACATGGTCGTCACCCCCATGCTGAACCCCTTCATCTACAGCCTGAGAAACAGAGACATGAAACGTGCCCTGGAAACCCTTGTGAACCGGGCTAAGTTCCTTATGTCAAAAGATTCAATCTGAATGTGGTAGCGACATACGTTCAAATGAACAAGGAAATTGTTAAGAGTTCGACTGACATTTGAATCTGGGCTGTCTGTAGAGCACAGGCAAGTTGGCCTTTTCCATGATTCTCTCTGCTGATACATACAAATTTTGTGACTAGACTGACTTTCAATACTGTTCCTGTTCTTCTTAGGGAAAAGCAGAGATATATTTATCAAATATATTCAATAAACAAATAGTAGTAATTTATAACTTTTGGCCATTGACTGAAAATTATTCTGTGATGACTGTGTTCAACTTGATTTCTTTATTTTTTTTTTAAATCCATTCATTGATCACTTGTAGAACTGATCATTTGACTAATTACCAAATCAGCCTGGCTCTGTGTGAATAAAAATAGGACAGAAACATGAACTAAGGAAATTCCCTGGTCTCTATGAGCTCTGTGTCCCTAACCCAAGAGTTAAAAGATGGAGAACGAAAACCACCTGTGGACAAGTATGTGTCTCGGAGACAGCAGGCAACCTTCTGTCTGGACTCGAAAAGCTGCATTTCAGAGTTTGAGGCCCAGGGGGCGCCCTGTGTGCAGTCCTGTGTGACCCCAAGTGAGTGGGGTGCGGTTAGTGGCACAGCCTCCCTCCTAGAGGTGCCTTTCTTGGGGGACCTAGGAAAGCAATGTGTCCCCATTGTACGGCGCATCACATGCTAAAAAAAGTGGGTGTGCACTGATGTAGGCAAGCTGTGTAGGGGGAAACCTTGAGAAGGGAAGGGTCCTGCACAAATCAAATGGCCACTTTCCTAAGAGTCCAGAGGAGCACAGAGCCATCCAGCCTGGGGTGTCACTTTACATGTTTACCTGGGGGTACATGTGCTGGCTGAGGCTGGGCTGTTCTGTGGGGCTAGCTGAGGTCTTTTTCCTGGAGAAGTAGGTCTTGATTAAAATTTCAGAATGTATTGACTGGTTGAGTCATTCAAAAGCCATCCATACTATAACATCAGGATATTAAAGATTATAGATTCGATTATCTGCTGGAACATACAAGGATAATGACAACAGGAGTTGACATGTACTGTGCATTGGATGCTTTAGCAGGAATGGCTTCAAACAGTCTTATAACATGAGTATCAATACCACTAGGATCTACATTATAACAGGTGATACAGGCTGAGGGAAGTTACTTTACTTATCTAGGGTCAACAATGGGTGCTTGGAAAGCCCAGAATGCCTCCATTGGCATTGGGAGGACAATCATGCCAGCTGCTACCTGGTTGGCATAACAGGCAGAGAGGAGTCCAAGGTCCCCTGGGGTACTTGGGGCACCCTCTCAGGTGACTCCACCAGCTCAGTCCCTCCAGCCTCCAGGCAGGCTCCTCTCCAACAATTTTCAGGAACTGGGGATAATTAAGCGAGCTGAGGGACCTTGTCCTTATTCTCTCAGTGACTTATAAAGTGGTTTATGAAGTCCTCCTGGCTGTTCTCTGGCATTAGGGACAGACACAGCCATCTCAGGAGGTGATGGACTCACAGAGGATGCCTTCTTACTATTTGTTGCTGGTCCTCCCAGCAGAAGCTGAGGGCTCAGATACCGATTAGAAGGTGCTGATGTAACAAGGAATGACACAGGCTGGTGTGGGAGGGACATTCTGGGTGAGGAAAGTTGTGTCCTGTGCTCAGAGGTCAGATGTGCACTCCAGGTGGGTCTGTGGGTGACGGGGTAGATGGATGTTTCTGTGTGTGTGACTGCTGTGCTTTTATGAGAGAGACAGAAGGGGAGAGAGAAGACAGAAGTGAAGTGAAGAGATGAGAAAATGGTACAATAAAGGGAAAGAGGGGAAAGGTAATATAGACACAGATAGGAAGAACTGGAGAGAGACAAATGACACAACCTAAGCTCAAGCACCAACTGGATCCCCACTTAGGCAAGTGGGGTCCACTGCTGAGTGGGATATACAATCTCTCAGTCACTCCTTTGTCCTCAAACATCTGCTCTCCCTCCTGCATAAGTAGCTCATCTCTGGCTACTTATCACAGGTAAGTAAAGAGATTGTAGAGTGTAAAGAACAAACACATGCTCCCCCCTCTGGAGCAGGGGCTCCTGCATTTATCCACGAGTGCAGGGGAGGGAGGATCTGAAGTTGTACAGAGTCAAGTGGTAGGTGTGATCTTGTATTTTGTTCTGATTACATATGCATGTCACTCCAAGGTTTTGTGTGCGAGTGTGTTGATGTTTATATACAGGTGGTGTTTCTGTGGGGTACTGTCCACTGCATGGGCCCCAAGTGACTCACTACTGACTTAGTGGACATCCACAGAGGTCATGATCTGCATTGAGAGGAAGGGTCACTCAGGTCTCCCCCACTGGGCAGGTGTCACATACTAACAGATGGGACCGCAGTGCCTGCCTCAGATCCCCGTCTGGCCCTACATGTTTGCTCTCTGACATTCAGATTCCCCCCCCCCCGGGAAAGGTGGGGTAACTATCTCCCCATAGTGCTGTCTTGAGGACTGAATGAGGCAGAGCACAGGGACTGTCCAGTGCTACACCTGGCTCATGATTGATGCTCAGTAAAGGGGATTCTTATACTTCCAGAAACCAAAGTTTGTGTCATAAAGGATTCTCCTCCATCACTCTCCAGGGCACCATAGGTAGACATGCAATAAAGGGGCCCCTGCACACCGCTCACAAGCCTGAGCTCATGGCCTGATCTGCTGTTTCCTGTTTGCCAGTGAGGCAATGCAGTACAGGTCAGTGGGCAGCCAGGCCCCAGGTGGGGGTCCAGACACTGTCCTCTTGGCCATGAACCAAGATAGACCAAGCCCTCATCAAGGTCATGGTGCTGAGGAGGCCTGGCTGTCTGTTCTGCTGCTTGAGTGAGTCAGTGCTGGACCCATTTCCATGTGCCTGTGTTGTCTAATTCTAACCTCCAACTTCACAGCCAAAGGAAGTGTAAGTCTGGAATCTACCATCAGAGAACTAAGCAACGTTAGTGGTCATTACCTATTTTCCTCAAGCTATATCACATCTATGAGATGTAGGGAATTTCCCTAAAGTTCCATGCAATCTCTAGATATATAATTTTTTAAATTAATGTTGTATTAAAGCCCTTTGTAAACTGTGTGATGTATAAATATGATTGATAATTCTTATTCAGTGAAATGTTACCAGATGAGGTCAATATGTGTCTGTTTGATAACCCAGATATGTCTCTCTGCTAACGAGGGCCACAACATCCATGCAGACTGTTGGGTTCTGGTCAGATCAATACTGTTACTCACTACTTATTGTGGTAGAACGTCACACCTTTACAAAATGTTTTCCTCACAGCTAAAATAGGAGCAATACCGGTTAAGACTATGGGGAAGATGTAAATGCAAAGTAGATGTAAACCCTCTGGCAATCTGCCTGACATATTATAAGAATTGATAACTATTCCCCGTAAGTATTCACCTTTATTGGGGAACTTGGATTGACTTTAGATGGCCAGCAATATTAAATTTCTCTGATCAGTAAGTATTCTGCCAATGTTGCTGTAAGCCTGCACCAAACATTAGTTATTCTATGCCAATTTAGAGAGTTTCTCAACAATGAAGAGGACATTAGTGCTGAATGCCTCCTGCTGCTATCCATAGATGTTTATGGCATGCCCACTACTCACATCTGACCTGGTGTGACAGAGATGTAAATGTCTTAAGTGTGGAGACTGCATTTCCTATTTGCTATAATTCACTCAGTGCTGTTTGGGGGTGGGGGGCTCAGACAAGGCTGTTGAAGAAATGCCCTCTGGTTCCAAGGAAGGATATCTTGTAGGATATTGTGAGGGTGTCATGTACCACTGAAGCCAGCTATGACAGAATGTGATTCATGCATCACAGGTGTGAGCAATCAATAAAAGTCTAGTTAAAGATTAATAACTTCAATGGAAATGGACTACTCTGATGTTTTGGTTAATTCTGGGCTTCCTGTGTTTTTAGTAGAGACATGAGCAGCATGAGGTGGGAGAACCAGAGCAGCATGTCCGAGTTCCTCCTCCTGGGGCTCCCCATCCGTCCCGAGCAGCGGGGTGTCTTCTTTGCCCTGTTCCTGGCCATGTACCTGACCACGGTGCTGGGGAACCTGCTCATCATCCTGCTCATCAGGTTGGACTCGCGCCTCCACACCCCCATGTACTTCTTCCTTCACTATTTGGCCTTCAATGATGTGTGTCTCTCATCTGTCACTGTCCCGAAGATGTTGATGAACATGCAGGCTAATCACAAGTCCATCCCCTATACAGCATGTATTTCCCAGACATATTTTTTCATATTTCTTGGCTGTCTTGACAATTTCCTTCTGGCAGTGATGGCCTATGACAGGTACGTGGCCATCTGTCAGCCCCTGCACTACATCACCATCATGAGGCCAGAGCTGTGTGTCTCCTTAGTCGCTGGGTCCTGGCTCTTCTGCTCCCTCCACTCTCTGCTGCACACCCTGCTCTTGGCTCAATTGTCCTTCTGTGCTGACAATACCATCCCCCACTTCTTCTGTGATCTCTCTGCACTCCTGAATTTGAGCTGCTCAGACGTCTCCCTCAATGAGTTGGTCATCTTCATTGAAGGGGGATTTCTCTTCATCCTGCCATTGAGTGGCATCTTGGGCTCCTATATCCGGATTTGGACCACTGTCCTGAGAGACCCCTCTGCTAAGAAATTCTTCAAAGTTCTTTCTACCTGTGGCTCCCACCTCCTTGTGGTATCTTTATACTATGGGACCATTGCAGAAGTTTACTTTTTCTCCTCATCTTCCACCTCCAGTGATGAAATTATTATTGCCTCTGTGATGTATATAATAGTCACCCCCATGCTGAACCCCTTCATCTACTGTCTGAGAAACAGAGACATGAAACATGCCGTGGAAACACTTCTTAACCGGGCTAAGTTATTTAAACAAACAAATTAATCTGAATATGTTAGCAATAACTCATTCAATGCACAGGGAAACTATTTCACCTTGACGGACAATTTGAGTGTCAGGTTGAAGCCTGGCTGCACATACAGCACAGGGAAGTTGGCCTCTCCCATGTACCTCTGTGCTGACGTATACAAGGTTTGTTTACCCAGATCAACTTTCATTGATTCAGACATTTTCTTAACAATTCCTGGAATATCCGATGCCTTATTGCAACATGCACGGTGCCTGTATTTGGGCAAACAGTGAGAATGTGAACTAGTAGGAAAAGGAAGGAAATTCCTTCATTCCTACCACCTGAAGAAAATCCTGCCTTTCTTCCCCTGGCTGCCTCATAGTCAAGGGGATGAGGGAGATGAAAGGATATCATAGAAAGGTCTGCTAACACAAACTGAATTTCCCATTTCAAAAATCTGACATTCCCATGTAAACTGTTCAGAATTCCTTACTTCATTTCCTTTGACATCTGAGTTGTAAGTGTTTTTTATTTTTTAATGCTGTTGTAAATGGAATTGATTTCTTAATTTCTTTTTCATCAAGTTTGTTGTTAATATTTAGAAATGTAACTAATTTTTTATCATGCTCTCCACCTCAGACTATACCACAAAATTATGAGAAGCAAAGCAGCATGACATTATAATAAGTACAGGCATTAAAATCAATGGGATTCAATTAAGAGCTAGTAAAACCACACATACATGACAAAGGAACCAAAAGTATACAATGGAGAAAAAGAAAGTCTCTCAAATATATAGTGTTGAAGAAACTGGAGCCACATGTAAAAGAAAGAAAGTAAACCATTATTAAATACCCTCCACAAAAATTAAAAATGGATTAAACACTTGAATGGAAGACCTGAATCCAAGAATGTCTGATAAATGAGGGAACAAGCTGTCACTATACCTGACCTGGGTCACAATATCTTAGTGGCAACTCAACCTGTACCTATGGGACTAATGTAGTATGGTCTGTTCTCACCTTCAAAGTCCCAGCCTGAAGCTCCAATCTTCCTTGAGTCACCCACTGTGCTTTGCAAATACTCTATTTCATTTCCATAATTCACTATGTTGTGGCATATAATTGTATTACAATATTCCTTAGGCAAAAATAATAATTTGATGCTGAAAGCAGACCTTGGGTGGTTATTCTAAGTGTGATAATCCTATATCTAGGACATGCAAACTCCACAGCTTTTAGGCAGGAAACTAAGATTTATAGAAACTGTATTCCATTCCCCCAAGTCCAGTTGCAGTAGGAGGACATAAATTGTTTCACTGTATTTTTACAGAGAATAAAAGTATTAGCATATTATCTGGTGTTCTTGAAATTACATGGGATTCAGAAACCAGAAACTGAGGTTCACACAGTGAACCTCCACTAGGGACTCCAAATCATATTCTCCCCAATGTCAAGTGACAATGTAAAAAGCTTTGTGAACACAAGTTCCTTGTGGCTGCCTTAGGCTTGTTATCATTATTCCTCGTAGAGTTAACAACTTTTGTTTCTGCTACCAACAAAAGTTCTTCTCTCAAGGGAGTCAAAGACAATGAAGCAATTATTTCCTGTATGAATCTAATTTAGAGTTATGAATGGGAAGCTTCCCCCTTCTCCTCTCCAGGATTTGTAAAGTTCAAGCCCACTCCCATTGCTCAGCAGTTGTCAACAACTATTTGCCCATATAGCTCTCTTATTTGGTTTCACATTGCTAATTCCCCCATGACAATGCATCCTGGAGACTTTTAGAGACTCCACCTGCCTCGCTGTATTCTGTGTCTCCTAAAGGTAAATGGAAGAATGTGCCCCTGTCTTGTAGCTGAAGGTATTTGTGCTCATCGCCTAAGAGGCAATGTCAAAGCAGTAGAATTACTCTGTGTGTGTGTGTGTGTGTGTGTGTGTGTGTGTGTGTGTGTTACTGATCCCAAGTATGGCTATACTGTGCCACACACAGATTGTAACTGGCAGTTCAGTGTTGAATGATGTATCTGGGCCTGGTTCTTAAACTAATTTTTAGAAGAGGAAAAACATTTCCTTTGCTGGTTTTCCAGTTCCCATTAAGTCTTATCGGTTATTTCTCCAAACTAGAGGTTGTTTATTCCTCCAAATCTGCAATTACATTCACCTCTGCTACTGAAATAGAAATGAAAGCACTTGTCTCTCTTTCTGTCCCACCAGATAAGCTCGCCCACTTCCTTTATTTACCCTCTAGGCTTAACAAACTTTGTTTTCTTACATTCCAAGGGGGAAAAAAGCATCACTAGGATCATATTTGAACTGCTGACCACCAGGTGATGGCAAAAGCAAGCTGACAGTATCTGAACTCTCCAGACTCTTATGTTGCAAGGGCGGGCATGCTAACCCTAACTCATTCCTGGGTAACTCTGGACAAAATACTCTTGGCTTCTACCAAAGAGCAAGATGGTGGCCTTCCAGACAAGAGTCTGCTGCCTTCCTCAATGTATTGACAAATTAAGCTACTTTCCTTTTTCTCAAACTCTGTTTCCCTTTATTGGCTAAAGGAAACCGAGAATAACACTCAGTATCGTAACTGTGAAAAGGAGGTACAGTTTGATAAACTATGTGAGCCAAGCACTTACAAAGAACGTAGTCTCTGGTAGATTAGGACATGACTAGAAAAGTTAAAATACTTCCTGGTGCTCTAAGACATCACTGAATAAGAGTGATTTACTTAGAAAATGAGAAGGAAACAGAAGAGTCCCCATCATCTATGAAAATTCCTTTAGAAAGAGTGATGTCGGCTGACAGTATTGAAAAGCAGGAAGGATTTTCTTAAAGGAGGGGGGAGGCTGATGGGTTTATTGTAAGATATTCTGTTGTGTCTTTCAAATTATTGATATAGATTCTGTCCTTTGTGTCCTTATTTGACTATTAACATACAGTATTTCCATTAAGACTCCTAGCCTGGGCTGTGGCTCTATAAATTTTCTTTTTTGTAATGCAAATGCCTTACATAACCTTTGATTGCAGAGGAATCCACTTCAAAGACAGCTATCTAAAATAAACACATTGCCAGGGCATGACTAGATGAAATCCAGAACCCCAATTTCCTCGGGGCACCTTGTTTTTAAGATCTTGGTTGATTAAAGTAAATATTTGGGCTCCTTGTTTCCCTTGTGGTACCAGAAGTTACAGCTCCAACGTTTTAAATTCACCAAAAAGAATGAATCCAGAAAACTTTCATGCCCCAATCTCTACCTAACAAAAGAAGCCCAGGCCCCAGTACCCCACCCTCTCCACTTCTACCAGCCACCTCATCATGCACCCCAGGTGCACCCCAGGTATAGCTGTGACTTCCGAGTCTTGGAATTAATGAGCCTGATGTCTTGAACTTTCCTGATGGTTACTGCTCAGGACATCTTGCAACTGTCAGAATTGTACCAGTGTGGTATCCACAGAAAGGGGAGGTTTCAGATTCCTCACAAACCCTAGGAAGGGTGGAACTGAGCACTGAGAATAAACTGAAAAAAGACTGGAAGAAGGACTTGGGAAGAAAGGAAGGGAGAGGAGAATCCTTGGGCAAGGACATGGAGTAGAGAGACATGTGAAGAAGCAGCTACATTTGCTTCTCAGCCTTGGACTTGTACCAGGGACTTGGGGGACATGGAAGGAGACCCTTGAAGAGGAAGAGATGTGAGTGAGTATGAGAAGGCTGGCAAGGGCAGCCTTTATATTGACTTGGGTTTAGATTTTGCTCCTTGTCTTCCAGACTCGCTAGCCTCTTCTGCCCCTTTCCTGTGACTTCCTGCCAGAAGGGCACTTTAGCTTTGGGTAAGCTTTTGGGTCTCAGCACTCCTGTTTTGTAATGACCCTATTTGGCTAGACATTTACCCATGACGGGTTGGGTAACTGGATATTAAACTGGAAACTATTTGATCTATATTCTTTTTCTCTTCTCTCTTGAATACTCATTCTATTAAATTTCTTTTCTATTGAGGGCCTTAGGCACCAGAGTATGTTTTGTCATTATGTGGCAGATAGCAGAAGCCATTTTAGAGCAGGCAGGTTTTGGAAGTGCCAGGGTGCCCCTCAGTCTGCCTAACATATTGACAAGACATCCTCAAGTCACATCACAGGTTACTGATAGACTGAGACCAGCACAAGACACTCGCCTTATGTGGACCCAACCTATGGAAATGGAGCATTAGCCCAAGCTTGCTTGAGAGGATGGGGGTGTTTAAGCAGGTCAGCCAGCCAATATGGGGTCTCTACCAATGTTTCTATTACCTGGTTACTGATTTAACCTTGAACCCTAATCTCCTAAACTCCGATTCCTGTCTGGAACCCTGAGGCTCCTCAGATTTGAACATGATTTGAACTGATCCAGCTATTCTGCTTTTCATGATTTCTCCAAAAGAGTCAGCATGCGTTTCTAGGAGGAAACGTAATATCCTGATATCAGATTATCAGCTGCTCATATGAGAGGCAAAAAACATGAGCTAATCAGGTTAAAATTCATGAACTACCTCAAAGCCACGATTCCATCAGGCAACAGACACAGTGATTTCTCATTTGTTTACATTCTCTCTCTCTCTCTCTTTCTCTTTCATCTCTAGTCAAAGATAAGAGTATGAAGAGGAGTAATCAGAGTAGCGCCACTGAGTTCCTCCTCCTGGGACTCCCCATCAGACCAGAGAAACAAGGCTTATTCTACACCCTGTTCTTGGCCATGTACCTGACCACAGTGCTGGGGAACCTGCTCATCATCCTGCTCATCAGGCTGGACTCACGCCTCCACACCCCCATGTACTTCTTCCTCAGCCACTTGGCCTTCTCTGACATCTCTTTCTCGTCAGTCACAGCCCCAAAGATGCTTTTTAATATGCAGGCGCACCGTCAATCCATCTCATATGCTGGCTGCATTGCCCAGGTCTATTTTTTCTTAATACTTGGGTGTCTGGACAGCCTTCTTCTCACCTCCATGGCCTATGACAGGTACGTGGCCATCTGCCATCCCCTGCATTACATCACCATCATGAGTCAGAGCCTGTGTGTCCTGCTAGTCATGGTGTCCTGGGTCCTATCTTACGCCAGTGCCCTTTTGCACACACTCCTCCTGGCGCGTCTCTCCTTCTGTGGAGACAATGTCATCCCCCACTTCTTCTGTGACCTCTCTGCCTTACTCAAGCTGTCCAGCTCAGACACCACAGTCAACGAGCTTGTCATCTTCACTGAGGGGGTGGTGAGCATCACCCTGCCATTTATCTGCATCCTAGTCTCCTATGTCCGCATCGGGACCACCATCCTGAGGGCCCCCTCCACCAAGGGCATCTGCAAGGCCTTGTCCACGTGTGGCTCCCACCTGGCTGTGGTGTCTCTGTACTATGGGACAATCATTGCACTCTACTTTTTCCCTTCATCCAGTAACTCCAACGACAACAATGTCATTGTCTCTGTAATGTACTCTCTGGTCACGCCCATGCTAAACCCTTTCATCTACTGTCTGAGGAATAAGGACATGAAAGGAGCTCTTGGAAATATAGTCAGCAGAATATTTTCCAAACGGTGAGCACTGTACCCCCACTCATCTGTGGGACTTGCTGCCCTGCACTCGCCCTGCGACCTTCACTTCCTCTTTGAGTAACTGTCTTCTGGTGAAGCTTGACATGAACAATCTTCTCAACACCTATTTCTGCTTGGACACCATTTTCTTCTCTTTTACACGTCTGGCTCATGATGGAGTCCTCAGAGCTTCCTCATCCAGTTAACCTTCTCTACCCCTCTTCCAACTCTTTTCCAATGGTATCCTTTGTTTTAGACTCTTTTTCAAAGACAAATATATTTGTATATATTTAGAGTATGCAACATGATTAATTGATAAGCCAGACAAAGGGTGGGAAGTAGGTTTATCACTTATATGTGTGTGTGTGAGAGTCATATATATATTATATATATAATCTTTTAAAAATGATGACCAATTCATAGAAACAAAGAAGGGTACCTTCTAGGTGCTGGGAAGGGGAGTAAAGAGCTGGAATGGTCTATGTCATACAACGTATTTTATGTTATAAGTTCTGAGCCTATAAGTACAGATGAAGACTATCATTAGTAATGGTATTGGGTACTTGAAAGTAGCTGAAAGCCAGTTTAAGAATCCTCACTAGACATACAAAAGGATAATGACAGGCAATAGATGTATTATTTAACTTTATCTTAGGACTCATTTCACTATATATATACACACATATATACATATATGTATGTATATATATATACATACATCAAATGAGTATATTGTACACCTCTGTTTATTATTTCTTAGCCAGTGTGAGATCAAATCCTTAGACTTTAATATCCAAATCAATCATTATTTTCAAACTTGAACAATACTTTAACCCACTTTCCTGGACATTTTTATTGAAGTTTTCAAAAATATTGAAACAGCACACAAATAAGTAAGTGTATTTAACATATATATGGTAAAAATGTATGTATGTATATAGTACTGTGTGTACATATGTGTTTATAAATTACATGTATATATGTATGACATGATCACACTTTAAAGAATAGTATGAAAAGAAATACTTAATAATCTGTGTTTTACTATTAGAAAAATTAGCAAGATTGTTAAGCCTCTTATGTCTCTTCTTCAATTGTATCTCATTCTCTTGAAAGTACCCAATATGTTCAATATTTTCAACTTCTTTTACTTTTCTTTGAAGTTTTAACACATATACCAAACCTTCAATTTTGCCTACTCCAGACTACATATAAATCAACAAAGCTATACTTACTCTTTGATATTTTACCTCTGCTATCTAATAGCATGCTTGTGAGAAATTACAGTGGCAGGCTATAGGTGCTTGGTGATGGGAGAACCACGGTGACCATACCTGCAGGGAGAGATCCTAGATTGTCCAAATTTAACAGCAAATTAAGGGAAAGTGAAACACTAGAAATTTGGGAGCCATCCTAGCCAATGGAGAAAAAATTTGCACACCATATGGCTGACAAGGGGCTGGTATGCTTTAAAAGCAAATAATTAATACTGTGCTTGGGAAACTCATTTGTCAACTTAGAAATAATCTGTAACACAAACAAATAAAGGTTCCCTTGAGAACAGGGCTGAAGATCAGGTCCACAACCAAGGGCATGTGTCAGCAGGGTAGGGAATGGGAGGTTTGAAAGTGTCAAAAGGGAAAGTGTGCTGAACTTTGGCTGCTGGTTTTTGAAACCTTTTGATGATTAAATTCATTTGTCTTTATGACTGGTTGACTTTAGACAAAAGGCTGCAGGGTGAGGTCATTTGTAACATATCAGCAGGTGGCTTCATTTCTTTCATAGTTGCTGATCAAGAGAAAAGAGATCAACCCACCAAAAGTCTCCATGAAGTTAGAGACAGCATGGAGTCTGTCTGACTTAAGGTAGAACCCACACATCCACACTGCATAATATTCCATTATGAGATATAACACATTTATCTGTTCTGTTTTTTAATGCTATTTTGTTTGCTTTTTGTATCTTACTATTATATACAATGTTGTCACAACATTCTAGTTGCACAGGTGTTCCATAAATTATATACTCAGAAGAATTGCTGATTGTTGGTATGTCTGTGTTCAACTTTACTATCACTGCTAAACTTTTCTCTAAAATACTGGTATCATGAAGTCAGTGTGAAAAGACTACTGTGGGATGATTCCAACTATATGACATTCTGGAAAAAGCAAACTATAGAGACAGTAAAATTACCAGGTTACCAGGAGCTCAGATGTGAAAGGGGATGGTTCTTTTAGGGCACTGGGAATTTTCAGTATAAATCTGTAACCATGGTTATGTGTCATTACCCACTGGACAATAGCCATAAAAACCATTCAACACAGACTGAACTCTCATGTGAACAGTGGCCTTTACTTAATAACATTCAATATGGGCTCAGCTGTAACAACTGAACACAATACATTAAGATGCCAATAATAGAAACTGCGTTTCACTTCAAGATAGTAATACAGTAATCCTAAACTTATTTCCTCCATGGCTACATAGAACCTACAGTAAAAATAATCCATAGTATAAATCACTTTCCTCGGAGAATATGCCTCTAAATCTATCTGAGCAACCACTACAAACTGGGGACACAATAAAATCCCCACAAAACCACATTTAAGCAGGTAGGAGAGTCTGAGACATACTTTTCCCATAAACCCCAACACTGGCAGTGTGACTCACAACCACCAGAAACCACCAGGTGGGACTCAATACTTGGAGGTGCTTCATGAGAAGCAAAGGGTTTGAGCCCCATATATGGCATCTCAACTTTGAAGACATATACCTGAGAGGTGAGCCCCAAACAGCTAGCTTGGACAGTCAACACTGTTTGCATTAACAAGATTCACAAGGCTATCAGCCACAGAGAAACAGTTCTCACAGGAATCACATATGGATTTGCCCAACCCAGACACAGCTAAAAGGGGTCCAGACATTGCGTGAAAGAGACAAATTTGCTTATATGAAAGAAGCTGCCTCAGGGGTAGGCATCTAATTTGAAGCTAGCAACCTACTGAAATACTATCCAGGATTTGAGGCCTACGAGCTCCATCTTCATGCTCTCCCTATGCCTCACTCGTGCTCACTGGCATCTTCGAAAAGGACATGGAGATTCCTCTGACACCTGGCTTTGGTGGATGTCACCCAGGGTACTCCGCTAGCTGTCTGGACTAGCTGTCAATGGGCCTCGCTACCTGGATCCCCCCTGACAGAGAAGAAGGCGTTTTTAACTGCCTACACCCTGCAGGGAACCCCTCAAAGAAACAGCTGGAGGTGCCCAGACTGTCTGTGAGCCAGGAATTAGCCTGTCTTCACAGCTGGGGTCTGAGGGGCAGGGCTTTAGCTAAACACACATTTCAGGGTCCACTATAGTGTTCCATTTCAGTGCCCTCCAGTGCTCTAGCCCCAGGCTGCCAGCATGTCCTGAGGGAACTTTGTACATGCTTCTGGTGACCTGATTTTCATAAGTGCTACCAAGGGACACTCCTTGATTACCTGGCTCTGGTGGCCAGCAGGGCCATGTTACTGGGTCACAAGGGACGGTCACATCAGAGACATAATTCTTGGCTGCTATTACCCTCCAGGGCATTGTACAGACACTTTACTGAAAAGCTCTCATCGTTTTCTGAGAAAAAAAAAGCCAATTTGCTTCTCCTAGAGCTGTAGCTCAAGGGAAGAGTTCTGGTTGGGCACACAGCAGGTATCATAGAACACACGGTGTGACACCATATTTGCAGTCTACCTGGAGCTATGGTGGTGGTGGCAATCCTATTTTATGTCTGCTTATCTTACAAGAACACAACAGTCTTGCAAGAGGAAGCAGGGGAGCAAATTGCCCACACTAGGCCCTCCCGGGTGGCATAGCAGGTTAAAGCACAGCACTAAGAAGCTAAAGCCGCTTCAGCATGAGTTCAATCTCTGGCCAGGGAGGTGACCCACATGGCACAGCAGACCTCTCCTGACCTGCTGATACTCACAAAGTAACAGCAGCGTACTCTGTCAGTCAGCCTGTTCTGCTCTCTGCTCTCTGGTGATCCTCTCACTGCCCCTGTACCTCTGGCCTGTACCCCAGTTCTGTATGCATAAATAAATAAAAATCCTTTAAAAATGCCCAAAATCATTTTAAAGAAGGAAAAAACAGATTAAGCTGACAAGTAGCTCAAAAGAATATGTACTATCTCAAGGTGATCTCTCAGGACCCAGTCTGAGAAGTAGCTATGGGAAATGAAACAAAAATGGCTGATGCATGGTTAAACATTTTTCAGGGCACCCACAGGGGGTGACCTGGTTATGAGTTGGCACCTGCATGACAAGATCTAAAAAAAAGACACACAGAAAAATTTAAACAAAAAAAATTTACTTACAAGGGGAGTAGAGGAGGGAGAACAGAGAGACACAGAGAAAATTAGCTGGCCAACATGTGGTCATACTGTGTGTGGTGTCCCCGCTGTATCAGGGTGCAGGTCAGGGCCACAGAACCAAGAGTGGGCCCGCCTACCTCCAGCCATATAGGTCCACTTGTTGCTCAGTTACTCCCCAGTTTCTCGGTAGTCCCCCTACCCCCCACCACCATTCAGGAACTCCCATTCATGGGAGTTGTCATCCAAGACAACTGCATGTAAACAGGAGTAGGAAAAAGGGTGCCTGCTCTATGCTCCTACTCCTTTCACAAACAGAAAACATTCAGAAGCAAGGGGTGCTCAGCTTTGCTGTAGTCCTAGACCCAAACTCAAGTTACACCTAGATTCAGCAAAAAGCAAGCAAAGAAACTCTACCAACTTGCTTTATTTCCCCTTTTAAATACTGCCCAAAGTCCCGTCCTTGAGGAGGTACATTTAAGTTTTTCTTCTTACTCCCTGGCCAGTCAACTTGCAATAAAGTTCTTTGTTCGAACCCTGGTGTTGTTATACCAATGCTTATGAACACCAGGCAGTGAGTTCATTGCCAGTAACAACCTCTGCATGTCTCCAGACCCTCTGTCGCTCCCAGAAGGAGACTGTCTACTTTCTGGTTGCTCAACTTGACTGGGCTAACTAGGAAACAAAGTGGGAGTTTTTCATTTTACAAAGCATAGTAGGTGACTCAGTGAAGCTGCAGGAAGGTGGGAACATGAGCTTGGGGCTTTGGAGTTGAGAAAAGACCCAGCACAGTTGCTCCACAGATAGGGGTGGGGTAGCACCCCATGGGCTACCCCATGGTCCACCCCGGGGAAGTCTCCAGAATCTGGTGTTGACTCAGGAACAGAGATAGACTCAGAGCACTCATGTAAGTGACAATAGTCTGCGAAAATTTCCTGAGATAGGGTCTGGACTGAGACTTCTCTCAAAGGAATTGTAGTATTTTTTGTCTTTGGAAAAGCAGGTGGAAGCTTTTCATTTTAGTGAACATTTCTCCGCCTCAGCTTCTCCTGCCAGCCCAGAGCTGCTCTACTCCAAGTTCCAGACCTAGAGCCAGCTACAGTGTCAGTTCCAGCATCATCAAACTAGAAGAAGCTAAAGCTTGCACAACCTCCAATATCAGCTCTAAACCAGGGCCAGGCTGAGATCTACAACCAGGTCCAGCATCACCATCTTTGCTGCAAACTGCAGTCGGCTCTACCATCAATTTCAGTCTAGAACTAGCTCTGGTCCAGCCCCTTCTCAGCACAGCTATAGAGCTAGAGGCAGGTCCACTGTCAATTCAAATTCTGTCAGAGATGAAAGTAGAAATGATTTAACCTTTTATTAAAACAAAGAGATTAGTGGTTGCTTTCTAGATGTTTTTGATTGGGAAGTGGCTCAAAGGAACACTCTGGAGAGATGCAAATGTTTTGTATAATAAAATGTCCTTTCTATAGCTATTTTTCTTTCTGGACAGAGAGGCCACTCTGGGGACAGTGAGTGTTTTTCTGGGCATACATTTGAAACAACTTGTCAAGCTATGAAAAATCTATTTTCTCCTCTCTTAAGCTAGGTATAGGTATTTCTGTCCCATTGTTTCATTCTTGCAAACCTGCAAGTCCGTTTTGTGCAAGATGATAGGAAATGCCCACATTTCAGGTACAGTGCTTTTGTGCTACTTCATCAACGATGCAAGTAAGGTATACTCATTTTTCTCTATGTGTGTTATGTATGTAAGGATATAATTAACAAATACTAGGTTTTAAAAAAGATTTATTTATTTATGCATACAGAACTTGGGTACAGGCCAGAGGTGAAGGGGTGGTGAGAGGATTCACCAGAGACAGAGTGGGGAGCAGAACAGGCAGATCAATAGTACACTGCTGAGGGGAGCAGCAGGGAGACGGGAGAGGTCTGCTGCTCTTCGTCGGTCACCTCTGGGCCAGGATCAAACTCA
>NW_004567107.1:8362625-8368825 GCF_000260355.1 Condylura cristata | reverse complement strand
TTTAAGCCTCTTCTATTTCCTCAATTACATCTTCCTCTCCTCTTGAAAACATCTGGTATCATTATTTTTAACATTCTTTTACTCTTTCTGGAAGTTATAAATTCCAATTGATTCTTCCCTCTTCCCTGTTCTAGAACTGCAGATCGATGGCCTCGAGCTATACTTTTTTTGTAGGTTTTGATCTTATGCCTAAAGGCCTGTTAGAACGTATTCCACTGTGAGATTAAAACACACACACCTGTTCTACTTCTTATGTCCTATGACTAGCCGGAACCAGCATTTTGTGGTTATGAAGCTGCTGTCCTATACTGCACACCCAGGGGAATAACTACTTGGTTGTAGGCATGTGTTCAGCTCTACAATCCCTGCTACATTACTCTTTAAAATAAAAATTGTACCCAGAAGACAGCCCAAATACTACATACTGTATATTTTCAGCTACATCACAATCTGGAAAAAAAGCAAGCCATGGAAACAGTGGAAAGATCTGTGGCTACCAGCAGTGCAGGGATAGAAAGTGAAGAAGGATTAAAGGTCCAGAAGGGAGACTTTTGGGGCAGTCAACTATTCAGTATGGTGCTATCACAATGGATATTTTGTCTCCGAATAAAAATGTAGAACACAGAGTAAACCCTACAGCAATCTCTGTACCTTACTTAAAAATAGATACTGGTTCAGTTGTACCAAATGTACCAAATAGATTTAAGATGTTAACAGAAAGATCCTAAAGTCATTTCCTGCCTAATTTACTGAATTCATTGCTATATTTAGAACAATTTCCTTAGGAACAAAAAAGCAAAAACAATTTAGCAGCTCCTGCATACCAGGGGAGAACAAAACCCACCAACCTCCTGTATCTTAGCAGGTAGGAGAGGCAGAGCCACGATCTCACTGTACATCTCACCCATGGCACGGCACTCCAGTCACAACATACCTCAACACCTCAGCTTCTGCCTAAGGACCAGAGGGTTTGGATCTCACATTGGGCTCCACTTTTTAAGGCCCAGGCCTAAAAAGTAAATCGTCTAAACATCTAGCTTTGAGCACTAGTAATGTTTACACCCAGAAGATCCACAAGGCTATAGAGAACTGAGGAACACGTCTCGGTAGATTCCCATATTGGACTCACCCAGCATAGGGGCACCAACGAAAAATGCCCAGACATCTGTGAAAAAGCTATGGGGCTATTCTGTAAGTGTTACAGGGAAGCCCAGAGTGGACTGGGCCGCCTGTCTGTGGGCCTCACCGGCCCGCTCAAAATTCAGTTATACTGCAGGTGCACACAAAAGGGTCAATAATGGGTTTATTTACAAAAGGAGAAAGGAACAGGAAACAACCCAGGGAAAGAGCAGGATACAAAGTAACTGGAATACCTTATGGCTAGGCTGACTGAACACACCAAGTTACACTGCCTGGAAAGCCATTACCTGAGCGAGAGAGGGAGAGATGCAATCGCGCCCTATTTATGCCCCAAATGTCCCAGAATTCATTCCTGCTAGCTCCACCCTTGGGTCCTCGCAGTTCTCTCCCTGGTACTGCTGGGAGTTGTAGTTTCCAATTCCTGGAGTATGGTGTGGGGTCCAGAAAGCTGGAGTAGGGGGTGGAGTCCATAAGACTCTGCATAGTTCCTTTAGGACAGCCTTCCCCTTAACATCAGGATAGGGCTGAGAGGCAGGCATCTCACGTAACACACATCCAGGGCCCTGAAATACTACCTAGTCGTGGCGACCTCTTAGCATCATCTCTGTATTTTCCTTCTGCCTCACTCCAGCTCACCATTATCTCCCAGAAAGGAAATGAACACCCCCGCACCCTCACCCCATTCCCCTGCGCCCAAGCCACAGATTATCAACAATGATCTACAGGAAACTGTTTCTGAAGATTAAATATCTTTCAGATATCAAACAGCAGCACCAATACAGATTTTTAACACAAAACAGAATAATTATTAAGGCTAATGAATATTCACACAGCTTCCCTTCAAATATTGACAACATGATACTCATCCTGTGCCTGACTTGGGAGAGAGGGACTAAATGTGATCTCAATAAATCTGGAATCAAATTTGTAAGAGGGTTGGTAAGAAGCATATCTTGAGTGGTTATTCTGTGCTATTTTGATAAAATATCTCCAAGAGAGTGCTCACTGTACTTTTTTGGGGCAAAAGATCAAGCTGTAGAGTGGCCATATTTCTTTCTCCCAGATTCCGCTGCTGTGATGGGATGTAAATGCCTCCTCAGTGTCAAAGCTGTTAAGTGTATTCCTAGTGTTCTTGGAATAATGGACACTTCGGTGCACTCAGTCCGTTCTCAGATTGATCTGTCAGGGGCTCACATTCACTTTACCCCATGACAACAGAGAAGGCAAAAAGCTTTGTGAACTGCCAAATTCCTGCTAGCTGCCTTGGGGTTATTATCATTTCTCCAAGGGTGAATTCTATTGCCCTCTACCAACAAATGGTTCTTCCCTCCAGGGAACCAAAGGCAAAGAAGCAATTATTTACTGTTTGCCTCTAATTTGAAACTGGTGTATACTCTCCAGGGCCATCTCTGTGATTTGTGAGGTTAAAAACTACACCGTGGCTTAGGAATCATAACCAGTAAATAGCGTGTTTCCATATATCTCTTATTTGGTTTTGAACTATAATTCTTCTCCCTGTTGCAATGCATCTTTCACACCCTTGAAGACCTCATCTCTTCATTGTGTTCTGCATTTTCTACAGAGAAATAGTGGGAGAAGCTCAGGTCTTCTCGTGGAAGGTATGTGCTCATCACCTAACAGGCACTGTCAGAGTAAAGTTGAATTCATATTTTTTAGTATGATGGATGTTGAGTGAGAGAGACAGGGAAAATGTGTGTATGTATTCTTGATACCTGCATGACTCTCCTTACACCAGGGTACAACAGATAACTACATAAATCAGACTTTGTCTCAAACTGTTTTTCATTTTTTTTAAAGATTTATTTATTTATTCATACTGAACTGGGGTACAGGTCAGAGATGTGGAGGGTGAGAGGATTCACCAGGGACAGAGTGGGGTGCAGAACAGGCAGATCGAAGAAGTACACTGCTGAGGGGAGCAGCGGGCGGGTCAGGAGAGGTCTGCCGCGCCATGTGGTCACCTCCGGGGCAGGCGGGGATCGAACTCAGGTGGAAGTGGCTTAAGCTTCTCAGTGTTGTGCTTTAACCCACTGTGCCACCAGGGAGGGCCTGTTTTTCATTTTTAAACAAGCTAAGGGAAATTCTATCTCTTATTGCTTAGCTCTTATTCATCACTAAGACTTGATGGGTTTTCCTCCATATTTTCTCCCAAATCTGATTTGAAATTATCTTCATTTGTGCCTATAAGATCCAGGTATTAGAGGTTTTATTTTCTATTTGAATGACTGCAATAGCCTCCTATTGAGATTCCTAAAGAACTGCTGCCTAGCTGTAATCTTTTCTATACCCAGCAGTGAGCATAGTATTAAGTTTTTCAATCTTGTCATAGTGTTTGATTTAGAGTAAAATGAAAACACTCCATTATATAAGAAAAGGCCTTACATATTCCAATTTCTAGGGAATTTGCTATCTCCATAACTTTCCCATGCTGGACATTCTCCAAAATTTTCTCAGTTCCTCAAACACCACAGCCCAGTCTTTTCCAAACATTTCACTAATATGTCCATTTTTTTTTGTAGTCAATAAGCTCTTACTGAGGACTTGTTTTATATTAAATTTTAAAGATGTATTTATTTATGGCCCTCCATGGTGACATAGCAGGTTGAGTGCTGCACTAGAAATCTAAGCCAAGCCATGGCCATTTCAGTGTGAGTTCAATTCCTGCCCCAGAGGTGATCCACATGGTGCAGCAGACCTCTCTTGTCTCACCTGCTGCTCCCCTCAGCAGTGTACTTTGTCAATCTGCCTGTTCTCCTCCCCACTCTGTCTCTGGTAAATACTCTTGCTGCCCCTGCACCTCTGACCTGGACCCCATTTCTATATGCATAAATAAATAAAATCTTTTAAAAATATGTATTTATTTTTGCATACAAAAACTGGGGTCCAGGTCAGAGGTGTGAGGGGGTGAGAGAATTCACCAGAGACAGAGTGGGGATCAGAACAGGCAATTGACTGAAATACACTGCTGAGGGGAGCAGCAGGTGGGTCAAGGGAGGTATGCTGCACCATGTGGCCAGTTCCAGAGCTGGGGATGAGCTTGTGCTGCAGTGGCTGCAAATAGATTCACAGTGCTGCGCTTTAACCTGTTGCACCATCAGGGAGGGCCAGGACTTATTTTAAAGAGCCCATATTAACAGATTTCCTTACTACCTGGCACTCGTACAATAATATCTACCAAAATTTTTAATATGAATGTCCCCAATGACATTTCTAGGAATTTATCCTATACTTATACACATATATGAATGTGTGTGTGTATGTACACAGATATATATTACATGCTATGTCACTTGTCCTTTCATGCCCTGATGTAGTTCTTGTCCTTCCTGCCCTTGCATTGACTATCTCCATGTCATGTTTCCACCGATCTTATTATCTAGGCAATCCAAGCAGCCCTCTGGGTTGAGGGAGTTAAGCTCTGTCAGTTGGTTTTCTTTTTTGTAATGCAGGTCCCTGACTTAAGCTTTGATTGCAGAGGAATCTACTTTAATGACAACTATCTAAAGTAAACACACAGGGATAGATAAGGAACCATCCCCCTAACCCCCTTCCATGATGCTCCTGGGATGATATATAGGACTGATCACTTATATTGCTTGCTCTTCTCTTTGTGCCTTATACGCAAGTTCCAAAGGCTTAATTTCATCAATATACTGAGTTCAAGAAGCCCTGGGTGCCATCAACTCAATAACAGCAGAACCTAGACCCAAGAGCCCTTATCAACATCATGATCTTACTGTGTGGCCCAAGGGTGATTTTAATAATTGACAGTACTGTAAGTAATAAACATTGAATCGTTTCATGTTTTCTTATGGTTATTGCTGAGGGCATCATGCATTCATAACAAGAACAAGAACCTGCTTAACCCCAACATTGCTTGATAGGCTGAGACTAAAACTAAACAATTGTCTTAATCTGATACATGAATAGGTAACACTGGCCAAGGTGTATGACAGAAATGGGGGAGCAGAAGATGAGTCTACAGGCCAATTTAAGAACTTATATCAGTGTTTCTAATAACTGGTTACTGAGTCTTATACTCTGATTTTCAAATCTCATATTTCTGTCATGAACTCATGTATGCCTCACATTTGAGTCTGATATATCACTTGAACATCCTTCTGATATCTGTGGTTTCTCCAAAAATAGATTGTGTTGATTTTGAGGTGTGCACATAATATCTTAATATCAGATTGTAAGTTGTCCATTTGTGCCCCAAAATCATGAGTTCTGTAGGTAAAAATTCATTCATTGACTATAAAATTGCATGCGATTGATTGTGGGATAATCATAATGACTCTCATTTCACTGTCCTCCTTTTTTCCACCTCCAGCGAAAGAGAAGACCATGAAGAAGGATAATCAGAGTAGCGCCACTGAGTTCCTCCTCTTGGGGCTCCCCATCCGACCAGAGAAACAAGGCTTATTCTATACCCTGTTCTTGGCCATGTACCTGACCACGGTGCTGGGGAACCTGCTCATCATCCTGCTCATCAGGCTGGACTCACGCCTCCACACCCCCATGTACTTCTTCCTCAGCCACTTGGCCTTCACTGACATCTCTCTAACATCAGTTACAGCCCCAAAGATGCTTTTTAATATGCAGACACACAGCCAATCCATCTCACATGCTGGGTGTGTTTCCCAGGTATATTTCTTCTTAATGCTTGCCTGTCTGGACAGCCTTCTTCTCACCTCCATGGCCTATGACAGGTACGTGGCCATCTGCCATCCCCTGCATTACATCACCATCATGAGTCAGAGCCTGTGTGTCCTGCTAGTCATAGTGTCCTGGGTCCTCTCCTCTGCTGGTGCCCTTTCGCACACCCTCCTCCTGGCCCGTCTCTCCTTCTATGGAAACAACATCGTCCCCCACTTCTTCTGTGACCTCGCTGCCTTACTCAAGCTGTCCAGTTCTGATATTACATTAAACGAGCTGGTCATCTTCACAGAGGGAGTGGCAAGCATCACCCTGCCGTTCATGTGCATCGTGGTCTCCTATGTCCGCATCGGGGCCACCATCCTGAGGGCCCCCTCTAC
>NW_004567107.1:8334759-8361280 GCF_000260355.1 Condylura cristata | reverse complement strand
AAAAAAAAAAAAGCTGATTTTGTAGAAACAGCAGAATGGTGATTGCCAAGGTCTGGGGGAGGAAGAAATGGGGTGGTATAGGTCAAAGCATCCACATACAGTTATAGGAGAAAGGAAAGAGGCCTATTAGTTTATCTCAAGCCTTGGCCCGAGGGCAAGCTTCTATAAACACATATATAAGAACTACTTTAACCTCTTCTTAACGGTCTCTCTACCACACTCCACCAGGGTCTCCCAGAGGGTAGCTTTTATTTTATCTTTAAAATTACCCTTTCAAAATAACATTGATTTCCCACACTGTATATGTTTCAGGGGTGCAGATTTTTATGTCTATAATGTACATATCACACACACCACCCCCCACACAGCTGATCTGTTACTAGTCCTCCACCATCCTGCACTAGACTTAGGGGTAAGTTGGGACATGCTCTGGCACGCTGGTCCTGTGCTGCCAACAGGGAGCACTCCATAAAGCATGGCGTGCCTACACGTGGACTCACCTCTGCAGCCCCCAGAGAAGAGGCAGCCTGGTAAAACTGCCCAGAATAAAGGGAAAAGGCTTATCTGGGCCCAGTGACACAGACTCCAGGGATGGAGGACACTCCATAAAGTCAGGACACAAAACAGAACCAATTAATAACACTTGTGATTGCTCACATATCTTCACTTCAAATTATAAGTACACTACTTTCATATTCTACCCTCTTGGAAGAAATGGAACTGGACATGATTGCAATAGATCTGAATGAATTTGGTAAGGAATTGAGTGCCAAAATAGTTATCTTTAAATGGCTATTCATCACTATTTTAATAGACTTGCAGCAAGACAATGCTGATTCCACAGCTTCTGGGCAGGAGAACACCATTTAGAGAAACGATTCCTTTCTCCCAGGTCCACAGGTTGAGATGGGATACAAACTCTCTCTTTTTGTTGGAAGAATATGAGTGTTTCTGCTGCTCTTGAAATGGCATGGGGAGGGCTGGACCAGCCTCCAGTTTATAAAATCAGCCTCCATATTAGTCTGTCAAGGACTCTGTCATCATCCTCAATGGCAAGGGAAAGGGCAAAATGCTGTGTGCACCACCACATTTTTAGTACCTGCTTTGTGATTAAGATAGAATTACTCCAGGGGTGAACTCTCTCTGCTGCTATCAGCAAACAGCTCTCCCCTCAAGGGAAGCAAAGGCATTGACGCAATTATTTTGTTTGTCTCTAATTTGGAGCTGGGTTGGGTTGTCCTCGAGGGTCCTCTCCAGGAACTAAAAAGCTAGAAGCCACTGCTCAGGAGATGTTCAGTGCTCAGGAGTTGCAAACAAGTATGTGTTAAATTATATCTCCCATTAGCTCTGAGCTGATAGCACTTCTTGTGACAATGCATCTTTGAAACCCTTAGAGACTTCACTTGCTTCACTGTATCTATGCCTTGTAGAGAGAAATGGAAGAACCTGCCCAGGTCATGTAGTTGAAGGTATGTTCTCATCACCCAAGAGACACTGTCAGAAAAATAGAACTTATATTCAGTGTGGTTGTGTGTGTGTGTCCAGTCCATTATGGTACTTGTATTTGAGCATGTAATTTTCATCACAGCTGAACCATCGATTTTTGAGAAGCTGTGGATTTTTTTTTTTTTTTTGCTTATTTTTCAACACCCATAACAACTTGGGTTTTCCACCAGATTTATCCCAAGTCTATAATTATCTTCATCTCTGCTGTCATGACCGTGGTAATCAGGTATTAGTTTGTATTCAAGCTACTGCAACAGCCTCTAATTTGAATCTTGCTGACATTCTTGCTTTTGTATTCTGTATTCTTTACCCAAATGGCCAAAACAAAAGTTTTCATCCACACCTTTGCTTTATCCTCTTCATGGACATGTTTCCTTACCTGATGGCTGAAATTAGCCATAATAGCAGAAAAGACCTTAAGTACATGATCCAGCTCCTGGAAAATTCCCCATGCTGACCATGCTCTTCAGTGTTCTCTATTTTTCCTCAAGCATAATAGTCCTTTTCTGAGTGCCCATGCTAAGCATGGATACACACGACAGACTTTTATCATTCAAGAAGCATTTTTAAAGGATCTGTAGAAACAGGCTCTCACCACATTAACTTCTTGAAAACTTAATGACAATCAAAATTGTGAATGGATATAATCTTTAATGTCATTTCTAAGAATCAATCCTATTTTTAGGGGTATTTTGGAATATAGGTGATAATAGATATGCAAATGTTTGTGCAAATGTTGGAAATGGCATATTACTAATAAAAGATATTATTGGAAATAAAAGTAATTAGGGTAAATCTCCTGCCTGCCTTGACTATGCAGTGCCTCTCTTTTTCTTTTTTTTTCTATAAACCTGTCCTTTTAAAATGTAAAATAAAGATTAAAATAAAAGTTATTAGACACAACCAAAATCTCCATCACACAGCTAGTTAGCCCTATCACTGTGAGTGATTGATGACTATAAACAAGGTAATTACTAACAACTCTGAGTGTGTAACACATCTCAATTAATCGATAACAGGATTTTTAATGTGTGGGAATTGTACAGATAAAATTAGTGAAATTGGGGAAACTAGTACATAATGTAATCTCTAGTAAGGCTCAGTATGAATGGCCCTATTGTGAGACATTTTCTCATCCCAATGGGGTACACCTGTAGATTGAATATCTTTTTTTATTATTATATTAGTTTATTTTTACATATTTTTGTGCACTTTTCCATCTTAGTTGCAATTCCCTTGGGCTTCCCATCACCAAATCACCCATGTGCCATCACCATAGAGATTGAATATATCTTAATATTGCATGTGACCTGCAGAAGAAAGAGACAGAAATGAAGTAATAGCATAGAAAAAGTGTAGAAATTTACAAGGAAAAATTCATTATAAATCACCAATATAAAGGTAGACAAAAAACTTTGAAAGGATGTGTTATTTGGTCACTATGATAGACAGATGTTACAATGAGCTTATATCCTGACAGATCCAGAATAGGACTTGGAAAGCTAAAGTATTTCCTTCATTTTCTGAGAACTTGGCTCAGAGTGATCTGTTTAGACTGAATAACATGGCTGGACATTGGACAAGAAAAAGATTTTCTTCTTACATTCTACAGATATTCCTTTAGAAAGATTAATGATAGGTCCCTCCCTGGTGATGCAAGGAGTTAAGTCTCAGCATTATGAAGCTGTCAGAGCCACTGTAGCATGGATTCAATCCCTGGCCAAGGAGCTGACCCATATGGTGCAGCAGACCTCTCCTGACCCACCCTCTCCTGACCCGCCCGCTGCTGCCCAGAGCTGTGTATTTCAGTAGATCCACCTGTTCTTGCTCCCCACTCTGTCACTGGTGAATTGGTGAGTCCGCTCTCTCTCTCATACACACACACACACACACACCACCTCTGGCTTATATACCCCAGTTCTTATTAAAAAAAAAAGTAAATCTTTTTTTAAAGATTTATTTATGCATAGAGACTGGGGTACAGGCGTGGTGAGAGGATTCATCAGAGAAAGAGTCGGGAGCAGAAAGGCAGATCGATGAAGTACACTGCTGGGAGGACCAGCAGGCGGGTCAGGAGAGGTTTGTCACGCCATGTGAGTCACCTCCGGGGTAGGGGCTGAACTCACACTGAAGCACCTGTGTCCAGCTTGCAGTGCTGCGTCCTAACCCATTGAGCCACCAGGGAGGGCCGTAAATCTTTTTTGTAAAAAAGATAATTGATGAAAGACTAAAACTCTTGAGAGGGAAGGAATTACCTTAAAGGAAGAACTGATGGCCTTCTTACGAGGTGTTTCACTATATCTTTCATTTATTGATACAGAGTCTAGTGAGTGCTTTTACCAATAACATGATGTGCCTCCAATTCTCCAAATCCAGACAGCTGTGTCATCTAGAGGTTGCCCATCTCATCCACTCATGGAAACAAAGCATTATCCAAGACAGCGTGAGATAAATGGGAAGGTTAAGAAAAGCCACTGACTAATTTGAGGACCTCCACTACTGTTCGTAGTAACTGGTTCTGACTTAGACTTGCAAATTGCAAATTTCAGATTTCTGTCACTCATGGGCTCCTCTTGCTTGATCCTGACCTGATCTAATCATCATTCAGTTACTTCATGATTTCTCCAGAAAAAGATTATATTGGTTTCTTGTTGGACACTAATATATCAGACTATCATTTGCCTGTTAGTAGGACAGAAAACATGAACTATTTGGATTAAAATTCATGTACTGACTAGTTCAAAACTATATGAAATTATTTATAGTCAAAGTGACGTTTCGTTCTTTCACATACCCATCTCTTTTCATCTCCAGCAAAAGAGAAGACCATGAAGAAGGATAATCAGAGCAGCATGTTCGAGTTCCTCCTCCTGGGGCTCCCCATCCTTCCAGAGCAGCGGGGGATCTATTTCGCCCTGTTCCTGGGCATGTACCTGACCACGGTGCTGGGGAACCTGCTCATCATCCTGCTCATCAGGCTGGACTCGCGCCTCCACACCCCCATGTACTTCTTCCTCAGCCACTTGGCCCTCACTGACGTCTCCTTCTCATCAGTCACAGCCCCAAAGATGCTTTTTAACATGCAGACACAGAGCCAATCCATCTCATATGCTGGGTGTGTTTCCCAGGTGTATTTCTTCTTAATGCTGGGGTGTCTGGACAGTCTCCTTCTCACCTCCATGGCCTACGACAGGTACGTGGCCATCTGCCATCCCCTGCATTACACCACCATGATGAGTCAGAACCTGTGTGTCCTGCTAGTTGCAGTGTCCTGGGCCCTGTCCTCTAGCAATTCCCTTTTGCATACCCTCCTCCTGGCCCGTATCTCCTTCTGTGGAGACATCCTCCTCCCCCACTTCTTCTGTGACCTCTCCACCTTACTCAAGCTGTCCAACTCAGACACCACAGTCAACGAGCTGGTCATTCTCACCGTGGGAGTGGTGGTCATTACTGTGCCGTTCATCTGCATCCTAGTCTCCTATGGCCGCATCGGGGCCACCATCCTGAAGGCCCCCTCCATCAAGGGGATCTGCAAAGCCTTGTCCACGTGTGGCTCCCACCTCCTGGTGGTCTCTCTGTACTATGGACCAATTATTGGTCTGTACTTTTTACCCGCATCCGGTAACTCCAATGAGAAAGATATGATCGTGGCTGTCCTGTACACGCTGGTCACCCCCATGCTAAACCCCTTCATCTACAGTTTGAGGAACCGAGATATGAAAGGATCTCTAGGAAAAATACTCAGCAAAGTAATATTTTTGCCAAGATGAACATTGTTTTACTGTAAAACATGTTTTGGATCATCATTTCCTTTCTGAGAAATTGTTTTTTTAAAGTGAATCTTAATGTACTTATCTTTTATTTCTGATGCAGCTTGAATGTAGCTTAGTCATTTCTGTTTAATTTTTTTCTGGTCATGGGGTGGGTGGTTTTATAATGATAACAGCACAGTCATCTTTACTGAAGTTTTTCCTTTTTCTGTGGTCCCTCTGTCCTATAGACATTCATAATTTTTGTAGACACAGTTTCATTTTTTTTTTTACTGGATAGCTTACAATCTTTTTTTTTTTCTATCAAAGCATTTTCCCTTCCAAGAATAACAAAATATCTGACAGAATAGGTTAGAATAGAATATCTAACAGATAGGTTCACAATTTTATTTCAGAAATACACCCTAAATTTATTACTTAAATGATCTTTATCAGCACCCAGATTTACTTTTGCCTGTATTTTAAATATTTGTATACTTTGTCTACAACATTTTCATGTTACTGCTTTCATCAGGTTATTTCAAGTTTTTTTTAAACAATTTTTAAGAATATTTCTCTTTATTTATGCATACAGAACTAGGGTACAGGCCAGAGGTGCAGGGGCAGTGAAAGGATTCACTGGAGACAGTGTGGGGAGCATAACAGGCAGATCGACAAAAGCACACTGCTGAGGGGAGCAGCAGGCAAGACATGAGAGGTCTGCTGGTGTCCTGTGGGTCACCTCTGAGGCTGGGATCACACTCGCACTGAAGTGATTGCAGCTGACTTTGCAGTGCTGTGCTTTAACCCACTGCGTCACCAGGGAGGGCCCTGTGGTATCTTTATAAGAACAGATTTCAAAGAAATTGAGACTAGAACATTGCTTGTGGGACCCTCTGGAACGGAGAACTGAGGTGATGTAAGTCAAAGTTGCAAGTTTTCAATTATAAGAAGAATAAGATCTGAGGACTTAGTATGTCTAGGTGGAAACAAGAATATAGGTTGTATAGAAGAAATTACCAAGAGGAAATTTAAGCATTCTCACCACACACCTCACTTTGAATGACCTACATAAAATGACAGATATGTTCATAATCTTGATCTGGTAGGTATTTCACAATATATATGTATATTGAACCATCTTCTGTATACTTCTATTTGGTATTTTTTCATTCATGTGTGAGTTCAAATCCTGAGGTCTTTAAATCACATGAATATTTTTTTAATTGGCGTAATTTTATCCATTTTTCTGGATACTTTAAATTTTTAAATTATCCAAAATAGCACACCAACAAAAAAGGATGTAACACTTCAAGCATACTCATATATAGTATTGTTTGTGCATATATTATGTGTATGTGTTCATATATGTGTCATCAATCACACTTTAAAGAATAACATTAAAAGAAATTCTCAAGTGTACAAAATGAAGTAAAAATAAACAAAACAAAAAAAAAGAAATTCTCATCTAACAATCTGTGGGTTTAACTAGTAGAAAATGAAAGCGTGGGTAAGCTTTTGTGTAGGTTAGGTTGACATACTTCTCTGTGCTGCTCCCATAACCCCCACCCCTAGAACATCAAAACTATAAGTACAAAGAGGGTAATGTCTGCTCTGCTCAGTGCACTGCTCTGACACTCAGTGCTTCATGAATATCTTAGAGAAGCGGGAACAAGCTGTTGCCTCTGTCCATAGTTCTGAAGCACTTAGGGATCCCTCAACCAGAGTCTGATGGGACTAGGGTGATTTGGGTCTGTTCTCAGATCTACAGCACCAACAACCTGATGCTCAAACATTACTTAAGATTTCTTGAGGAGAAAAAAGTGTCTTGTAAAAGTCTCTGCAGCCCTCCCTGGTGGCACAGCGGGTTAAAGCACAGCACTGAGAAGCTAAAGCCACTTCCGCATGAGTTTGATTCCTGCCTGCCCCCAGGTGACCACATGGTGTGGCAGACCTCTCCTGACCCGCCCACTGCTCCCCTCAGCAGTGTACCTCCTCAGTGTGCATGTTCTGCTCCCCACTCTGTATATGGTGAAGCCTCTTGCTGCCCCTGAGCCTCTGGCCTGTACCCCAGTTCTTTATGCACAAATAAATAAATTAAAAAAGAAAAAGTCTCTGCTTCTTAGTCTGGGCTACAGAGCAGTTTACAAACTTCTTCTGGGATTACCAGTGATTTGGAACTAGGCAGGAGACAATGAAGTAGTGTCCACCCACTTGTACCCCCAGAGAAAACCTCCATAGGCCCCACATGCTTCTTGTCTTTTTGATATGAGGTGGTATTTCATTATTTTGATTTTCATTTCCCTGCATTTTTTTCATGAGCCTGTTGGCTAGCTCCTGTTGACTAGTTAAATAATAAATCTTGCAAAAATATGGATCCAATTTTTATCTGCACATATATAGAGAAATAATGAAGTACATGGTTTGAGAAAGAAGTCAACTTTGTCAACTCTAACAAAACAGGCAGGTATAGCATTATAATCAGGGCAAAAGATTATCAACCATGAGCTACAGCACTTGGAAACCATTTTTGAAATCTAAAGATCTTACAAGACTTCTTCACTCAACTAGAAGTTCCAGTCCAGATTGGTTTTAATACACAAAAAGAACAAATTATAACACTTCCGAATAGTCACCTATGTTCACTTCAAATAAGCTGCACATAATAATCATCTTCCAGCTGGCTTGGGAAGATGGAGCTGTGTAAGACTGCAATGAGTCTGGGGTGCATTTTGTAAGATGTTTCCTACAAAGTCTAGCTTGAATGGTTATTCACTGGTATTTTGATAAACTAAAGCACCAAGACGATGCTAACTTACTCCATAGCTTTTGGGTAGGAGACCAAGTTAGAAACTATATTCCATTCTCTTGGGTGTGGAGGCAGGAGTGTGATTTCAATTCTCTTACTCTTGAATGGTTAGTCAAAAAGACTGGAAAATAATAGGTGTTGGCAAAGGTGTGGAGAAGAAAGAACACACATTTACTTTTGACAAGGATGTAAATTGGTGCAGCCATTATGGAAAAAGATACAAAGATTCCTTAAAAACTAAAATGGAAAACCTATGTTATCCAGCAGAGGTGCTGGCACCCCCATTTCTAGACATTTGACCAAAGAATTTGAAAACCCTAACATGAAAAGATTCATGCACCCTTATGTTCATAACAGCATCATTCACAAAACCAAGATATGGAATCAACCCAAAGGCCCAAAAACACAACTGGTGTAAATATACTCAAAGGAATTCCACTCACCTATTAAAAACAATGAAACAGTGTCTTTGGGGACAATATGGATAGATCGTGAGGCGATTTTACTAAGTGAAATAAGTCAGGTTACCAGATGGCTTCACTCATTTGTGGAATATAATAAACAACTATGAAAAGGCAGACAAGACATAATGAAAATAGCTCACAGACCCAGAAAAATATGGTGGTTACCAGTGAGTGGTAGTGACGAGGGGCAAGGGACTAGCATGAGGGATGAGGGGTGCTGGCCCTGAAACTTCGGTGCATGTGTTGAGGTGTGAAGCTGTATTCCTGAAATTATGTAATTAAGCAAAAAGTAAGTCAATAAAGCTTTATTCAAAACAATAAAAAATAAATAAGTTTTCTCATGATTCTTCACAGAGTGTACATGTTTGAGGGTTTCTGAAGCTCTTGAAAGAGCCCTGGGCAGAGAAGCAGACTCAGTTAATACCGTCAGCCTCCACTTTGGTCTGTTAGGAGCCTGAATCACATCATCCCCAATGGCAACGTAAAAGGCAAAATGCTGTGTGAACCACGACGCTTTCAGTACCTACTCTGTGATTAAAATAGAATCCCTCCGGGAGTGAATTCTCCTCTGCTGCATCAACATGAAGTTCTCCCCTCAAGGGAAGCGATGGCAACGGAGCAATTATTTTTTTGTCTCTAATTTGGAGCTGGGTGGGGTTGTTCTCGAAGGTCCTCTCCAGGAACTGAAAAACTAGGAGCCACTGCTCAGGAGATGCTCAGTGCTCAGGAGCTGTGAACATGTGTGTGTTGTCATATGTCTTACTTGACCTATTAACTTGTCTCCCCTTTACAATGCATCTTTAAAACACTCAGAAACTGCACCTCTTCACTGCATTCTTTATCTTCAAGAGAGAGATGGAAGAACCTGCCCACGCCTGATAGCCATAGGTATGTGTTCGTCATCCAACAGACACTGTCAGTGCAGAACTGACATTCAGTAGTGTGATCCATGTGATGCCGTTACATTACAAATGACTGGTTTCTGGGATAAGCTTAAGTACCTGTGTCTTTCCCCTATTTCTTGCCATCGCCACCCTGTTTGACAAGTTTGTCTCTTCGTGACTGGGCTCTCAGATAAGCATTGCCAAGGGTGTGTGCAGTATGTCTTCGCGTGACTATGCTGCTTCTCACACCACAGTGTAACGGACATTTGGCTGAACCTTAATATTTTCAAAGAATGCCCAAAAAAGTCTCATCTTCCAGTGAACTATTTTAGCACAAATCCACAGTTATCTTCTTATGTGCTGCCATAATTTAGGTGTACGTAGGTATTATTTTGTACCTGAACTACTATAATAGCCTCTCATAAAAATTCCTGTTGATCATCTTCCTTGCTATAGTCTGTTCTACACCCAACAGCCAACAAACTACTTCATCGCTTGCATTCATTCACTTACACGCTTTTCATGGATTTTCTATTTTCTGAAAACAGAATCAAAACATTCCATTTTAGTAGAAGAGGTTTCATCAACTGGCTCCTAGATCCCTAGATTGCTACTCAATGCCATAACTTTCTGACCATGCTCCTAAACTTTTTCTAGACTTCAAGTTTCATTGTTCTTACTAAAAAGCCAACTTAACATGTATACTTTACAGACTCTTAATATTCAGGATATATTTTAAAGAATCTATATGAAAAGGCTTCCTCACAATATTAATGTCTTGGAATTTAACAATATCTATCAAAATTATGAAGATTTTATGTGTGTGTGTATATGTATATAAACATGCATTTCTATGTCTGTATATGTATCTCCTCCAACCCCATCCTAAGAATTTATTCTATAATATAAATGTTGCGGTATATATGCTCATGTGTAAAGTGCACATAAACATGCCATTTCTAAAGGCTTAATAAAGTATTTTTGGAAATAAAAAAATGCAGCCACAACTTAAGTGCCCAATTCCCAGCTAATTAGCACTTTCATTGTGACAAATTAATTAATGTGGTAAATACTGACAACTCTGGACGTGTAATTCATTTTAGATATTAAAGCTGACAGGATTTTTAATAGAGTGGCTCTATTTTTTTGGTAGAGTCCACAATGTTCTCTGTTTTTACTGTTTTGTAGTGTTCACATGGGCAGGTTTAAGAGTATGTGACCTGCAGAACAAAGAGTGAAATGTAGTGGCATAGTATAAATGTTAGAAAATGACAAGGAAACCTTTATTATGAACTACTGGCATAAAGCCTAGACTAGAAATTACGATAAGAGAAATGTTACTTGGTAACTATGATGGACAGACATTACAACAGCTTATCCCTTGACAGACCCAGGAGAGGAATGGAAAAACCAAAGTATTTCCTGGTGTTCTAAGAACCTGACTAAAGTGATCTGCTTAGACTGAATGATATGGTATAAAACTGAAAGAGAAGTGGACACTTTTTACAAATCCCTTAAAAATTCCTTTAGAAAGACTTATGGTAGACTAAAAGTGAAAAGGAGTAGGGAGGATAGAAAGGAGGGAGGAGGGATAGATAACTTAGTTAAGAGTTATTTCACTAGATCTTTTATCTATTGACAGACTCTCATCTTTAATGCCCTTGCCTTAATGAGTTAACCAGCATTTCTCCAAATCTGGACAGCTGGTGTGATCTAGAGTTTGCTTTGCCTTATCTCAGTCTAATCCTGGGACAAAGAACATTAACTAAAGCATGTGTGAGAGGAATGCACAGGTCATGAAGGGTCGACAGACCAATCTGGAGTCTCTACGAGACTTTCTAGTAACTGGCTCTGACCTATGCTTATACCCTAGCTTCCTAATATAGTCCTGCCAGGAACTCTGTACTCTTCTTTTTTTAATCCTGATTGGTTCTGATCATCATTCTGTTGTTTCATAGTTACACCAAAATACTGAGTTGATTTCTAGATGGGCACATAATATCCTGATGTCAAGTCATCATTTACTCATCAGTGGGGCAAAAATGCATACATAATAAAGGTTAAAATTCATGCACTGAGGGCCCCCCTGGTAGTGCAAGGGTTTAAGGCATTGCACTATGAGGCTATTGGCAGCCACTGCACCATGGTTTCGATCCCCAGCCAGGCAGCTGATCCACATGGTGCAGCAGACCTCTCCTGTCCCACCCACTGCTCCCCTCAGCAGTGTATTTCAGTCAATCCACCTGTTCTGCTCCCCACTCTGTCTCTGGTGAATTTTCTCACCCCCTGAACCTCTGTCCACACAGAGGTACCCCATTCTTGTATGCATAAATAAATAATTTTTAAAATTTCATGCACTAGTTCATGATTAGTTCAAACCAAAGTACATTATGTGATCATCATAATTATTTCACATTTCCTCTCTAGCAACAAAGAAGATCATGAGGAACGACAATCAGAGCAGTGTGTCTGAGTTCCTCCTCCTGGGGCTCCCCATCAGGCCAGAGAAACAAAGCTCATTCTACACCTTGTTTCTGGCCATGTACCTGACCACACTGCTGGGGAACCTGCTCATCATCCTGCTCATCAGGCTGGACTCGCGCCTCCACACCCCCATGTACTTCTTCCTCAGCCATTTGGCCCTCACTGACGTCTCCTTCTCATCAGTCATAGCCCCAAAGATGCTTTTTAACATGCAGACACAGAGCCAATCCATCTCATATGCTGGGTGTGTTTCCCAGGTGTATTTCTTCTTATTTTTTGGTGATATTGACAGCTTCCTTCTCACCTCCATGGCCTACGACAGGTACGTGGCCATCTGTCACCCCCTGCACTATACCACCATCATGAATCAGAGCCTGTGCTTCCTCCTGGTGTTTATGTCCTGGGTCTTGTCTGTTGCCAGTGCCCTTTTGCACACCCTCCTCCTGACCCGTCTCTCCTTCTGTGGAGACAATGTCATCCCCCACTTCTTCTGTGACCTCGCTGCCTTAATCAAGTTGTCCAGCTCAGACACCACAGTCAACGAGCTGGTCATTCTCACCGTGGGAGTGGTGGTCATTACTGTGCCGTTCATCTGCATCCTGGTCTCCTATGGGCGCATCGGGGCCACCATCCTGAAGGCCCCCTCCACCAAGGGGATCTGCAAAGCCTTGTCCACATGTGGCTCCCACCTTGCTGTGGTGTCTCTGTACTATGGATCAATTATTGGTCTGTACTTTTTACCCTCATCCGGTAACTCCAATGAGAAGGATATGATCGTGGCTGTCCTGTATACTCTAGTCACCCCCATGCTAAATCCCTTCATCTACAGTCTAAGGAACCGGGACATGAAAGGAGCTCTAGGAAACATCCTCACTAAAGGAATATTTTCACCAAGATGAGCATTTTTCCCTCATTTATTGAACAGAAGACCTACTTCATCCTACACATGTAACATACGTATCACATCTTCTCTGAGTAGATGTTTCTTACTGAATTTTGTTGTGGCACTCTTTTCCTAATTTTTTAAAATCATGCTTATTGCTATAATGTTGGTTTGTGTATATTTAGAGATATAATTTCACAACCCCACAAATGTATGTTATCATACTGAGCCACCATCAATGCACCAAAAATTTGCTGGGAATCTAATTTTGGAGTCAGATTTCAAGGGCAGGTTTTGTTTTTTCCTGCGTTTTGTATTATAGATTTCACATGTGAAGTTATCTGGCATTTGTCTTTATCCTTCTGGCTTATTTTGCTTAGCATAAGCCCCTCTGGCTTCATCCATGTCATTACAAATGGCAAGATTTCATCTTTTTTATAGCTGAGTAGTATTCCATTATATATAACATCGTCTGTCATTCGATCACTATGACCCTCTTTTTTCAGTGTCTGATTCAGGTTAGGTGTAGTTTCCTCTGTTTAGTTTTCTTGTTCATTTTAGAGTGTCATGGGGGGAGGCTGATCACAACCCTTCTGCATTGATCCTTCAATTTTGCCTGCTTTTGAATTATACATAAGTGGAATAATGTAATACTCAATCCTCTAGGGTTTTGTTGTTGTTGTTGTTCTCTAGTGTCCTTGTAAAATTCATCCCTATTGTGTAATATGTCATTGTGGCACTATAAAACATTTACCTGTTTCATTTTTTACAGCTTTTTCCCCCAGAATTTTGCTATTATGAACAATGCTATTGTCCTATTCTTGTATTCTATCTAGCACATATATGAAAGATAGTCCATAAATTATATGCCCAGTCCCTCCCTGGTGGCACAGCAGGTTAAAGCACAGCACTGAGAAGCTAAAGCCACTTCCGCATGAGTTCGATTCCTGCCTGCCCCGGAGGTGACCACATGGTGTGGCAGACCTCTCCTGACCTGCCTGCTGCTCCCCTCAGCAGTGTACTTCGTAGATCTGCCTGTTCTGCTCCCCACTCTGTCTCTGGTAAAGCCTCTCACCTCCCCTGAGCCTCTGGCCTGTACCCCAGTTCTGTATGTACAAATAATAAATCTTTTTTAAAAAATTATATGCCCAAAAGAAAAATTCCTAGATTTTAGGCATGCTTATGTAAAACTCAGCTGTCTCTGCTAAACTCTTTCCCAATATTTGTACCAAGATACCATTCTAAAAAGGCTACATCCTGTGCTATTCCAACTATATAATATTGTGGAAATGACCACTATAGTTCAGGGTGCATAGTCTGGACTACAGATCAAGAGGCAGAATAAGATCAGTGATGATGAGAGGTGCAGAGATGACCTGGGGGACCGTTACTGGTAAACAGATAGAGCAAAGGGGAATTTTGGGTAGTGAAACTATTCTACGTGATGTTGTAACAATGGAGACATGCCATTATGTATTTGTCAAGGACCAAAACAACCTGTACAACACAAAGAGTGAACGCCAGTGGAGACTGTGTACCTCGGCTGATATCAATATTGGTTAAATCACAACAAATGCACCTCCTGACACAAGATGTCAGTGAAGGGGCGAATGGGTAAGGGTGGCAGAGAAGTATAAGGAAACTTTCTGCTCAAGTGTTCCATAAACCTCAAACTTCCCAAAGAAAGTGAGCTATATTGATTGAAACCTTCATCACCTGCGCACGAGGTTCTATCTGCAGCAACACTTGGTATTGACAGATCAATTTTACAATTCTGATGAACAGAAAATGGTACCTTATTATGGTTTTACTTTCTACTTCTCTGATTACTTATAAGGTACAGTATCTTAGTCTATATTTATTGTATTTTTGTGTCAGGGATGACTGGCTATCTGCCAAATTCCCTGACCTCCTTCCCAAGTATGAAGTGACCACTGGGAGGCAGCTGACACATTTCCTATAATCTAGCTGTGGCTATAAGGCATGTTCTCCCCAGGGGAAGAGATTATGTATAGTTTCCAGACCACAATTGTCAAGGGAAACTTGGGTGTCTTCTCCTGTATTGTCTAAAAGCAAGTTATAGAAGCAAATTACCTGTTCACCAGAGAGAGACTTAAAACTGGCCTCTGAATTACTACATAATCCAAAGCTATTTACCCTCTAGCAGACTCACCCTGGACCATTAGAACACCATCATTGTCTTTATTGCTACAAAAACAGATGCAAGCACATGATGGTTAAGTTTGAGGTTTGGGGTGCCTCTGTAAAGATTTTTTCAGGAGAGAAGAACAGAAGTGCATGCATATAAAATTATGCAAGAGCTGGAGAAGAGAGGTTGGAGAATTTGTCCTTGCAAGTTAAACCAGAACTGAAGATTTTAGCTTCAAAGATTAGTGAGTAGTACCTGCAATCTCAGGAATCGTTAACATGTCCCTACAATGTCTCCATCTGCAGTAGTAATGCAGATGACTCTCAGGAGCTCAGTGGGAAGCTACTATGCATCTCACACCTACCCTTGTTTCTGGCTTAAGTATAATTGGATTCACTTCTTGTGCCTTCTCAGTAGCTCATGAGTTTCTCTCATTTGAAAGAATTACACATGAACAATACCAAAAAGAAAAGTCTGGAAAGTGTGGTTTCCACCCTCATCATTGCAAGACAGGGAAAATCTTTGAAGCAGATGATGATGCAAAATCAACAACAGACACAGCCTGAGAGAGACCAGCCAACACCAGGAAATCCATGGTCACACGCTCAATCAGTCTAAGTTAGAAGCAGCAAAACTTCAATCAACCCTCAGATTAACAAATTACACACATGCTTATCCTTGCATGCTGTTCAAATCCTTTGTTTTTTGCTACTTTACAGTTCAGTGTTCACAGATACACAAGTGGGGGAAAAAATCCTTAAGTCACAAGAGCAAGCCTAACATCAGTAGATAAGGAATGCTTATTCATCTCAGGGAAGTGATGAGAAAGAAGTAGTTTTCAAAACTATATTCTGATAGCCCACACTCGTGACTTGGAATGATGAATAAGGGCTACTTCAGATATATTTTCCCCCTGCTATTCTTTCAAAGCTTATGTAGTTGACAACTGTTTTTAAACCTCAATACAAAACATTAACAACAAACTTCTATGGGCCCCATCATTTGTAGCCCTTAGGTATTAGCATGTGAAGACTATTTTTCCATCACAACCATGTCTCAGTTCTGTTACCAAATTTCCCTTTCTCACATGGCACCTAGCTACAGGTAAGAACCTCGGGTCCAGAAAGGAGTCATAATGGCTTATTTTATTTCCATCTCTGGTGGGGATGAAATATGAGAGGAAGACTGAGACAGGTGGGCCAAGAATATACTTCTTGGTTGTGATCACATTAAGGAGGTCTGGCCACCTCTTCATCTGGATGCAGGTCAAATTTTCTCTTGTTCCTCCCAAGCGAGGGAATGCTGAGACACCCAAACTGCCTCCACCCCACCCCACCCCATACATCCCATACATCCTCTAAGATATAACTACACTCTGTTTTCTTCTCAGGAATGCTTTCCCTCTGAGACCCTGCTTTGTGGCACACATTTCCTACAGAGCCCTTATTCTTTCTTGGTGTGCCCTAGACTTTCAATGATGTCTTTTCAGGTAGAATTGTCAGTTCTCCCACATAATCTACCTGTCGTCCACAGGAAACATTTTTGCTATTATTGCCACACTATGAAAATAAATGAAAATTTCTTTTCAGGCATAATATATATTCCATATCTGTTTCTCTCTCTGACCCCCTGCTCCATTTTGTCTTTCCTATTGCCCTTGCTCTCGTAAATCAGGGATACATATCATTTCTCTAAATGGTTCTGTTGAGGTGTCTCTCACCAAACTTGAGATGAGGGGGGAATGTGTCCCTCTCTGCTGAGAGATCTGAGAAGGAACAGAGTGTGTCAGGGCACTCTGAAAGGAAATCTCTGTACGAGAGTCTCATCTCCACTTCTTCATAGTTGAGAGGCTCAAGAGTTAGGAAATTAATTATTTAGTATTTTTTACAAACATCTTTAATGTTGTGACTTACAACTCACTTTGGTGTCTGGTGTCTATCAAATCTTGGCCCCTGAGTTGAAGCATCTACTTTAATGCCCTGACACACTCTGTTCCTTCTGTGATTGCCAGGACAAGGCAGAACTTTGTGTGTCTTGATGGATTTACCTTGTTCAGTCTCAGGTTCTCAGGTAAAGCAACACCTTCCCTTAGAAGTTTCTCGTATCATGTGCCTCTGTATTCAGCTAATTAATATTCCTCAGGACAGTGTTTCACATAAGCCATTATTGTCCTTGTCACTTTTAATCACTTTGGAGTCACACAGTCAACATTCAAATTCCTTTCAATTGAATGCAATCTCAAGATGACGGTCACCTTGTCAAGCATGAGTTTGCCCACCATATCTCTTAAGCCTATTGACAGGATGAAGCTGTATGATTTGAACACATACTAAAATCAGTACTGAGGTGACTAAGGTGACATTTGTTTTGTGGCTGAATTTTTTATGTGTTTGGGAAGAAGGGTAAGCTGGATTCCTGAAGGTCAGAAAGGAATGCGTTATTATTTAGAGAGTAAAAGTTAATAGGTTCTCCTTGAAAGTTCTAAAACCACTCAGGATTCTGGGTCTCTGGGTGCCTAGAAGAATGACAATCCATATTGTCACCAACATGAAAAATCCCTTAGAAATGGAGATGTCAAAGGAGAAAGATATTTTTTAACAGCTTTAAAATGTGGGAAAGGGTCAGCTCTGATGGCTTCCATTTAATTACATTAGCCAAGTGATACAGCATCCTCAAAATATTTTCCAAACTCTGTAGCCAAGAAAAGAGTAAATTATAAAAGCAATGAGCATATCCTGTTTCATTATTTCCCCCAACAAGTGCAAGAATAATGTCAGCAAAGCACTTGCGCTGCTGTGACAGCTGTGGGAAGAAGACAAGAGCTGTCTTTTCAGTTATTTGTAAGATTATGTGGACTTTTTAAAAGGCAATTATGAACTGGAAGAATATGTTTTTTTACTCAAGAGTTTTCTCAAGGCCCCTTTCATGTCTTTATTTCTCAGGCTATAAATAAAGGGGTTCAACATAGGAGTGACCACTGTATACATAAATGAAGCAATTATGTTTTTCTCATTGGTGTTGTTGAATGAGGGAAGAAAATATAGCCCAATAATTGCCCCATAGTAGAGTGTCACCACTGAGAGATGTGACCCGCAAGTGGACAGTGCTTTACAGATGCCCTGGGTGGAGGGAAAGCGTAGGATGGTGGCTCCTATACGGCCATAAGAAATCAGGATGCATATGAATGGAACCATAATGGCTGCTAATCCTGCAGTGAAGATTGTCAACTGGTTGATAGAGGTGTCTGAGCAGGACAATTTGAGCAGGGCAGCAAGGTCACAGAAAAAGTGAGCGATGGTGTGATCAGCACAGAAGGACAGTCGGGCCAGGAGGAGGGTGTGTAAAAGAGCACAAGCACTAGCAATGACCCAGCACCCTGCCACCAAGGCGACACAAATGCTCTGACTCATGATGGTGGTGTAGTGCAGAGGGTGACAAATGGCCACATACCTGTCATAGGCCATGGACGTAATCAGGAAGCTGTCTAAATCAGCAAATAATATGAAAAAATATGTCTGTGAAACACACCCTGCATAGGGGATGGATTTGTGCTCAGTCTGCATGTTCATTAGCAGCTTCGGGACAGTGACAGATGAGAAGGAGACGTCAGTGAGGGCCAAGTGGCTGAGGAAGAAGTACATGGGGGTATGGAGGTGCGAGTCCAGCCTGATGAGCAGGATGATGAGCAGGTTCCCCAGCACCGTGGTCAGGTACATGCCCAGGAACAGGGCAAGGAATGCGTCCTGATGCTTTGACCAGATGGGGAGCCCCAGGAGGAAGAACTCGGACACGCTGCTCTGGTTCTCAGGGTTCATAATGGCCTATCAGCTCACAGTGACTGGTGGAGAAAGTCAGAGGAAAAAGTAGAATGTCTTGTGATTTAGAGACTATCTTCATTTATGTTTTCATACATTTGATGAATATTTTGTTGGATACATGTAAAAAACATGTATGCTGGCCCTCCCTGGTGGCGCAGCGGGTTATTATAATATAGAGCCACTTTCTCTCTCAGTTCTGGCCCCTGTCTCTGTGAATGATAATATTGACAGTTAATGTAGATCAAAAGTGACCGTATGTGCTCTTCCATCACCTTACATGCAGAACTTGATTTAGAGGTCTTAAATATATGAGCCAGGTAGGCACTGTTATTATTTCTACTTTTCAGGTGGCACAGGTGAGGAAGGTAATCTAACAGTCACAGAAGTAAGAAAAGAAGAGACTAAGATTTGGAGCTACACACTTTAACTCCAGAATTTGTTCTCTGGAAGCAACATGCATTATTTGACCTCAGAAATCTCACTGTCTGTCATAATTTTGTGTGTGAAGATGTTTAATTTTGTATCCCTATGATTATTTCTGATGAAGCTATTTGATCCTGTGTTTAGTTGTACAACTGCATTTTCCCTTTGACTTAGATGCCCTAATGAAGTATAACTGCAGCTAAGACAACACTTGCAGCTTGAGAGTACGCGTGCACTTCAGCATGTAAATTAAAAAGTTTAAGGATGAATGAAAAAAATCTATGGTTTCAGGGTTTGTGCCTAGAGAATGATATCAGTACTAATGTTAACAATCAAATTATAATAACAATAATCTGTAAGTCATTCTTTATTGAGTGAATAACAGAGGTCCACTGTTGTGACATGTACTTCATTATCAATATATCAGGACGACAAAAAGATTATTCTCATTAGCCAGTTAGAATCTAGGGCTTAGGGCCCTTCCTGGTAGTGCAACGGGTTAAAACACAGCACTACGAAGCTATTGCAACCACTGCAGCATGAATTCAATCCCCGCGGCCAGGGAGCTGACTCACATGGCACAGCAGACCTCTCCTGTCTCCTCACTGCTCCCCTCAGTAGTGTATTTCAGTCCATCTGCCTGTTCTGCTCCCCACTCTGTCTCTGGCGAACCCTCTCACCACCACCCCTCACACCTCTGGCCTGTACCCCAGTTCTGTATGCATATGTAAATAATTTTTTTTTTTAAGAAACAAGTTCTGGCCCTCCCTGGTGGCACAGCGGGTTAAAGCACAGCACTGAGAAGCTTAAGTCACTTCCGCATGAGTTCGAGTCTCGCCTGCCCCAGAGGAGTCCACATGGCGTGGCAGACCTCTCCTGACCCGCCCGCTGCTCCCCTCAGCAGTGTACTTCGTTGATCCGCCTGTTCTGCTCCCTGCTCTGTTTCTGGTGAATCCTCTCATCCTCCGCGTCTCTGGCCTGTACCCCAGTTCTCTATGAATAAATAAATAAATCTTTAAAAAAAAAAAGAAACAAGTTCTTAGAATAAGCAATTTGCCTAAAATCACATATGATTAAAGTGATGGGCATATCAGATCTTTCAATCTCATACTTAACTGACTTAAAATCCACATTCCTAACCATCATGCTATATGGCCACTAAGAATACATGTTTTGATGAAAAATAGATTTCTAAATATGTGCTACTCATTAAAAACAAGGATTCCATAATCCCCCAAAAGCCTTTGTGTGGATGTTACTGCCGCAACCCTTGATCAGATGATTGGAAGCAAACAGACTAGAACAACAGCTACTAGACTTACAAAGATAGTTGCTCACAAAGTAAATTTCTCGATGTTATAGGACAAAAGAAGAGCTGACACTGGCCAATGTTTTTGACAGACTAACAGCTTCCATCAATAAGGGATTGTTAAGGCAACTGTAGTCCACAGTTGTTGGAAGTAATGTCACAGAGCTAGTAGAATGAGTTAAGAAAATCTTATAATATTTGAAAGAACAAAATAAAAAGTGTATGTAGGCATGTATAGGCAAGTACAACTACTTGCAAAAAAAAAAAATACACATTATTTCCATTAGTTTTAAACCTGGCAGTTTGGATGAAGCCTGAATCTTCAGGAAAGCAATGAAAGAGAAAACAGTTTCCTAGAGGAAAGAACAGATCCCAAGGAATTATAATTACTATATCCTCCTAACTTATTTTAGGTGACATGGCAGAATTATAAAAAGAACTGGCATAAATTGGTAAGATATTTTAAAGATCCCCTCTTCCCCCAAACACACACGCACACCTGAATGAAGTCTACAAGCGCCGCCCTTACCTAGCTCAGCAGCAGTAAATTCAAATACTGCCAGCTCCAGGAAATGAGCTAATTTTTCATTTTCTCTCCAACAGACTTCAAGTTTGGACAGGGAAAAAGGTCATGAGCAACAACCCAAGTGGGGAAGAGATACACGCAGTTTTTTACCAGACCCAAGGCGACAACAGAGGTCTCCCTCTTTACAAGCCAGGCTGGGAGCCCAGGGGATTGAGGCACAAGTTTCTGGTGAAGGATGATTTGGGACTAATTACTGACTTTTCCTTCACCAACCCCAGAGGAGATGTGTCTTTGCCATATACTAAAGAAAGTCACTCCTTTGGGATTATTAATGAAGATTTTTATTATTGACAGATTCATTTACTTACAAAGAATATCCATATTTAAGTTTTAAAATATTTATTTATTTATGCATAGAAGAACTGGGGCCAGAGGTGTGGGGTGTGGGGTGGGGGAGTGAAAAGAGTCACCAGAGACAGAGTGGGTAGCAGAACAGGCAGATCTACACTGCTGAGGGGAGCAGCAGGTAAACAGGAGCAGTCTGCTGCACCCCACCATGTGGGTCGACTCCCTGGCCAGGGATTAAACTCAGGTTACCACAGAGGTGATAGAGTGTTAGCACTGAGACAACCACGAGGCCACCAGGGAGACCCCAAGAGTTGCCATATTTTTAAGCTCATTTGATTCTCCCAATAATTCTTGAATTAGATAGTACTTTCCCCCATTTTCGTGAATTCTCCAAGTCACTAAGAGAATGGCTCAAAAGAGAATGGCCACATAGGATTCGATCCATAAACTGCAAGCCTAAAACCTGGTCTCCATACACCTGAGGTTTCTTTTGTGTGAGTAAGTTTTGTCTCCCCTCATTCAATCTGGAACTTGGAGGAGAAATGCTACTTGTCCCCATGTAGTAAAAACACTTACAAAGAACAGTTCTGCTGCTTACAAATAGAGGTGTTTTTTTTTTTTTTTTCCTGTTTACAGAAACACCTGAATACATGCAGGGACTTTTTTGACCAATTATGACCCAGTAACCTGTTACATTCAGATTGTTACATACAATACTGTTACATACAGATTCAATTTCTTATTGGATCTGTATTTCATTCATCAATTTTGAATAATTCATTCCTTTATTTACTTATTCAGAAAAATACATACCTTTCTGTGCCATGAGTTTTGTGAGTACTATGAGTTAAAATTTGAAAACACGGGCCCTCCCTAGTGGCGCAGCGGGTTAAAGCACAGCACCAAGAAACTAAAGCTACTACAGCATGAGTTCGATCCCCGGCTGCCCCGGAGGTGACCACATGGCATGGCAGACCTCTCCTGACCCGCCCGCTGCTCCCCTCAGCAGTGTACTTCGTCGATCTGCCTGTTCTGCTCCCCGCTCTGTCTCTGGTGAAGCCTCTCACCACCCCTGCACCTCTGACCTATACCCCAGTTCTGTATGTATAAATAAATAAATCTTTAAAAAAAAATTGAAAACACCATATTTTTTCCTCCCTCTGAAAGAGCTTCCAATATCTCCTAAGAGAGACAAAACTGTGTGTTCCAAAGGTGGATATTAGGTGCTAGAGGAGCAAAAAGGTTGGAGTGTCAAACACAAGGATCGAGCAGGGCAAGCTAGGAGGAATTTATAAAGAAGGAGAAACCCAAAAAGAATCCCAACAAAAGGAGATGTGGACAGCACAGAGCAGAGCATTTGCAAGAGAGAAAGACAAACAGGACAATACGTGGAGAAGAGAAAGGATGACAAAGTTGGCAAACTCCTCAGGAAAATGTGTGGCTGAAATGTACCTTCAACAGGGAGGAGGTTCACAATGGGACCAGAGAAATTAACAGCAATGAGTCACACAGAACCTTTGGAAGCCATGATGAAAATGTGTACTTTGTTCAATAAGAAAGGAAGACCCCTTAAAGGATTTGAAGAGAAAAAGTGAGTGTCAAATTTAAAACTATCCCGATAGGTGAAGAATGAATAACGAGCATATGCTAGCAGCAGGGAGGGGTGTTTCAGCAGGGCCAGGAGGGCCCAGTGGGATGCAAGCCCATAGGAAAGGAGGCAAGCAGGAAGTGGTCATCGCTGGTTAGGTAAGAGATGACTAAAGTGTGTCTGAGAGACACAGTAGAGCTGGCGATGATTATATGGATTCTTTCCATCTACAGCCCACCTCATCTAATCTGCCTCACTGTAGTCAGTCTCTCCAAGCCCACCACACATTCGTATCCAAGACCTTTGGTTTGTTTGACCTGCCTACTTGCCCCATCTTGGGGTTCCCATCCCCAGTGCACCAGTATTTGGTGTTGGTTTCCCAGAGCACCCAGCAATAGTAACCAAGCTAGCTTATGGTTCACATGGCGTTCGCTAAGCTGGACCAGCAAATATCCTGGCCCTTGCTTGGAATGTTGCCAGACTTAGGCAGTGCTGAGCTGAGTCTCTGGAGTCCCTCTGCTCCAAGGCACATGAATTTGTGGCGGCTGTACAGGGACATCATAGCTGGGAACGAGCTGCCTAGATGTGAGCTCTGCTCTAATCTATCCTCCACCTTTTAAACCTATATATTAAAAAGGCCAAAATACACCCTCCGAGATTATTCTCTCCTTCTTACGCCTACAGCAAGGGAGGAGGAGGAGAGGGGCCAGGACAGGGGAGGGAAGGGCACAGGGGAAACAGTGACGAATTAGGGTGATATGGTGCTGAGCTACGAGGACTATCCCTGAGGGGAGAAACCAATCAATTACTCTACAAAAATGAATGACATAGAAAATAAATAACTTTTAGAAAAATATTATGACCTCCTGTGCTGAAGGGCTGTGGGTGCCCTGGTGGTGGGCGCGGTGTGGTAACATGTGTCTGAGGAGACGTGATCCTGTATTTCGGAGTCATGTCCGTGGTATTGTGAACCAATGTTACTGCGATTAAAAAAAAAAGGAAAAAAATTATCTCAAGGGATCAACGCTTCTTATTTGCCCTACACGTCCTTCACTAAGAAGCACAATGTCACAATAAAAGCAATTTTCTACAAAAGATCAACTTCGAGGAATGTGAATCTTTTCAATTTTTTTGGATTGTGTGTGTTTTTTCTTTGACCTTTTTTATTTTAAATTCTGCTTTTCCTACTAAACATTCTTCATTCTTCCTTTACCTTCCTTCCTTGAAAACTGTTTTTATCTGATGGATGTAACCAAACCTAAGGTTATCAAGAATGCAATAAAACTTCCAACAAAAGGGACCTCCCTAGTGGCACAATAGGTTAAAGCGCAGCACTGTGAAGCTACCACTACAGCGTGAGTTCGATCCCCAGCCAGGGAGCTGACCCACATGGTGCGGCAGACCTCTCCTCTCTCGCCCACTGCTCCCCTCAGCAGTGTGCTTAGTTGATCTGCCTGTTCTGCTCCCCACTCTGTCTCTGGGGAATCCTCTCACCTTCACCTCCCCGCACTTCTGGCCTGTACCCCAGACCAGTTCTGTATGCATAAATAAATAAAATCTTTAAAAACAACTTCAAACAAAAGTGAGTATCCCTGCCTCTTCTCACTTTGCACTTCATAGTGAAATATCACCAGTTCAGAAGAAACAGCCATTTCCTTTGGGTACCTGGTGAATAGGGACCAATAATACCCCTTGGAGTGGGCGAAGTTTTACCTAAATCACCAGAGGTCGTGAAGCCAGGTAGCCCTCTATTTGGATGTCGTTAGATCCAGTAACTGTCTTTTATCCTCCCTGGAGTTTATCCTGTGCCAGGGTGTGATTAGGCTGTGGAGGCAGAGCCTGGAACAGAGGGCACAGCAGATGCCAGGAGAGCTCTCTAGGGGCTCATTCTTGGAGGGTTCCAACATAGATGCCCTCCACGGGGCACCTTTTGTGGAGGAATCAAGGGGGGGGGATTGGGCAAATAATCCAGGTTTGATGGACGTCTTGAACTGGAAATTACAAGTTCTATTCCCTAGGGTTCTCTCGTTGGGTAGTTAAATTCTTCAATTAATAGATTTGATGCTGATAAACAGGAATGTGAGTCTGAGTTTATAGCTTTTCACTTTGATGCCCAAGAAATGTCTAGGACTTTGGAAGTTGATGTTTAGAGGTCCTAAAAAGAATTGCAGGCACACTTACCCACCAAATACTGGATCACAAATGCAACCAAGGTCAGTACTGGGGATGGAATGGTTTATTTTTTCAACAGTATGTTTATGTATTTATAATAGATAACTATTTGTGTCAGTATTTATGTGTCAGAAAGCGGACTGTGGCATGGGAGAAAACAAGAAATAGAGAGGGAGGGAGGGAAGGAAAGGATGAGAGAGAAAAGGAGGAAATGGAAGCTAGAAACAGAGGAAAGGGGATGAGAACTGGGAGAGAAGGGAAGCAAAAATGACAGGAGGAATACACAGGAGAGAGAGGGAGGGAAGCAAATAGGGAAAAGTGAACCAAGGGAGAGGCAGATTCTTTCAGATTCACTTGTTTTGGCTCCTGCCTGAAAAAAAAAAAAACAGATCTGGACAGCCCAGAGCATACACATCCACTCCACGTGGTTTCAGCATAATTGAGAATTTCAGCGGGCCTCTTATGTTCCCCAAATGTCTCCTTCAAAGGTGATAAAATGTTCCAAATGCCAACACTGGGAATTTGTTTCCATTGTCGCTCAAACAGCACTCTGGTTGAGGGCCATATCCATGTGGGGGCTGAGGGTCCAGTTGCTTGAATGGGTACATGTGCTCTCTAGGACAAATGTCCCTCCAGAGCATCACTTAGCCCCAAATGTCTGAGTGTAATTGTTCAGGTCATCTGACCTCAGAGAGCATGGAAGGGCAGAAGAGTGAAGGCAGACAGGGTTATGCCGAGGGAAGAGGTACGAAGTTGGGACACAGGGAAATAAAGTCACTTCTTACGTTTTGCTGAGCACAGTCTTAGGACTCAAAGTCAGGGAAACTGTCTTCATTATTCACAGGACGCACAGCTGCTACCCTCCTGCCTGTAGCGTATGGGGTATGGGGGGCAGCTGATGATGGTCAGCACTTTGCAGCCTGGTAAATGATACAGCTCATCTTTTAATCCAGCTCATCTTTCAATATAATCTGGGCCCTGGGCACTGTATCCAGCTGCTGGGTATCAAAACCCAAATTACTTCTGTGCAAGCTGAATATCCTTTCAGCTCCCCTCCCTAGTAAACAGTGTCCATCTGTTTCTCATCTGCCTGAATGACGTTACCTACTGAGAGGTGGTTTTTCCTCTGTGTTCATTTCTCCCATGTTGCTCATCCTGAGTCACACTGCTGAAGGTCAGAAGTCTGAAATGCTGGCATTCCTTTTGGAAGTTCTAAAGGACCTGTTTTCCTTGCTTTCTCCATCATGTAGGGTGCATTGCATGCATGGTTAGTGGTCCCTTCAACCATCTTCTGATCCAGAAGCAGAATGTCTTAAAATCTCTGTCTGCTTGATCTGTCTGACACCAAGGATTCTATTGGGGTCACCCAGAAAATCCAGGACAATCCTATCTCCAAATCATCTGATTAG
>NW_004567107.1:8329825-8334266 GCF_000260355.1 Condylura cristata | reverse complement strand
GGGGATCGAACTCATGTGGAAGTGGCTTTAGCTTCTTAGTGCTGTGCTTTAACCCGCTGCGCCACCAAGGAGGGCTGATGTGTTTTAAGATGCTAAGAGAACCCAAGAGAAAATGATGACTTGGGATACAGGTAAAAATCTCACTTCTTTAGGCATCTTTCAATAATAGCCCTTCATTTTTGTGCTGGGAGTAACTGCTATGTTGCATGAGAGAAAAATATGCATAAAAGATACACTTTGTGCATACTTAAGATGGTGCCGCATAGGCATTTACCCTTGTATGTGTGGACATTAGAAAGTGAACTACAATACTTGCTGAGAGTCGGGCTGGCCTTTGCTTTTGCTGCCCCACATACTGGATCTCAGGAAAGCCAGACCCAGCAAAGGGAAGGTGTCCACATGCCATGGAATGGAAATGTGCTGCTCTGGGGACGCTGGATCAGACACGCCAGCAAGGTGAGGGGGCAGGTGAAGGATGGCTTGGACATGGAGGGACATCACTCTCTCTCAGGGTCTTGACATCATATTAAGGATGTTACACTTCATCTTAAGATCAGTGGAAATCCGGGCCCTCCCTGGTGGCGCAAGGGGTTAGAGCACAGCACTGTGAAGCTGTCCGCAGCCCCTGCAGTACGTGTTCGATCCCTGGCTGGGGAGGTGACCCACATGGCACAGCAGACCTCTCCTGTCTCTCTTGCTGCTACCCTCAGCAATGTGTTTCAGTCCATCCATCTGTCCGCTCCTCACTCTGTCTCTAGTGAATCCTCTCAACCCCCACACCTCTAGCCTGTACCCCAGTTCTTAGGTGCATTAATAAATAAATCTTTGAAAAAACAGATCAGGGGCCCTCCCTGGTGGTGCAGCGGGTTAGGACGCAGCCCTGCAAGCTGGCTGCAACCTCTTCAGTGTGAGTTCCATGTGGCTGGAGGTGACCCACAGGGCGGGGCAGACCTCTCCTGACCCGCCCGCTGCTCCCTGAGGAGTGCACTCCGTTGATCTGCCTGTTCTGCTCCCCGCTCTGTTTCTGGTGAATCCTCTCATCACCCCTGAACTTCTGGCTTGTACCCCAGTTCTGTTTCAAAGTGGGAAAACTTTGAAATTTTTTAAATAGAGGAAGTCATTTAGGATTCTGGATGATATACACTTCTTTTTAAATTCTCTCTTTGGCTGCAGCAAGAAAAATGGATTAACATAACTCCAAGAATTTCTTAGGGATGCTTTAGAGAAATAAAGCAAATCAAAATGTATGGGCTTTTATGCGTTTTCTTTATGGAATATGATAATATTCTTGCATTATTTCATTTAAAAAGCCACCGGAAAGACCAAGGGAGACAAATTCTTTTAGTGTCCTGTCTGAAATCTAACAAAGGTTTTGAAGTCAAATCTTCTGAAGGTTATGGGGCCGTGCTGGATGACGTGAAATACTCCTCGGATGACCACGGAGCATTATGGGGGCAACAACCTGCTCAGGCTCATTTTCCGTGATCTGGTCCTAAGTGTCACAGAACTGAGAATCCTACTGTTCATTTCCAAAGAAAACCCTAGCTCTCACACCCTCATTAGAATTTCTGATTCCCTCATATATCAATACATAAGAGACAAGTAATTTCCCATTTTCTGAAATAAAGATGGTTATCTCTGAATCCTTAATTTTCAACTATTCCTTCATCCCCAGCAGAGACATGAGCAACACGAGGTGGGAGAACCAGAGCAGCGTGTCCGAGTTTCTCCTCCTGGGGCTCCCCATCCTACCCGAGCAACGGGGGGTCTTCTTCGCCCTGTTCCTGGGCATGTACTTGACCACGGTGCTGGGGAACCTGCTCATCATCCTGCTCATCAGGCTGGACTCGCGCCTCCACACCCCCATGTACTTCTTCCTCAGCCACTTGGCCTTCACTGACGTCTCCTTCTCATCTGTCACTGTCCCGAAGCTGCTAGTGAGCATGAGCACTCAGGACCTGTTGATCTCCTATCCAGGGTGTGTTTCACAGACATATTTTTTCATATTCTTTACTGACCTGGACAGCTTCCTCATTACATCCATGGCCTATGACCGCTACATGGCCATCTGCCACCCCCTACACTACACCACCATCATGAGCGAGGGGCTGTGTGCCTCACTAGTAGCTGCATCCTGGGTCCTGTCCTGTGCCAACGCCCTTTCCCACACCCTCCTCCTGGCCCAGCTGACCTTCTGTGCTGACAACACCATACCCCATTTCTTCTGTGACCTTGGTGCCCTGCTCAAGCTCTCCTGCTCAGACACCTTCCTTAATATGTTGGCCATGTTCACAGTAGGGGTGGTGGCCACCGCCCTGCCATTTGTAGGTATCATGGTCTCTTATGGCTACATTGGGGCCACAATTCTGAGAGTCCCATCCACCAAGCGAATCTACAAAGCTCTGTCCACATGTGGCTCTCACCTCACTGTGGTTTGTCTGTATTACGGGGCAATGTTTGGCCAGTATTTCTTCCCCACACTAAGCAGTTTCATCAACAAGGACATCATTGCGGCTCTCATGTACACAGTGGTCACGCCCATGTTGAACCCCTTTATCTACAGCCTCAGGAATAGGAACATCAAAGAGGCCCTCAGAAAACTCTTAAGTAGAGCTACATTTTCCTCACAGTGACATTCAACTTAATTTCAACCAGGACCTTATTTTAAGTATTTCATGTATTTGATTTTTCCATTTGACTATGTCTCAAAACATTTGTCCCCAACCCCTAAGACAAAAGGAGGCATGTTGAATGTACTTAGTACATTTTTGTTGAACAGAATTTCATGCTCTTATTGATAATGTTCTCATTTATAAGTAACTTCGATTAACAAAGGCTAAATTAATTTTATTACTTATGTCTGCCACTGGGGGAAACATAAATAATACAAAAATATAAGTTTGGTGATTCCTTATTTGAACAGAACTTTTGGATATGCTAATACTTTTGGCCCTTAATCTCAGGTTTTAACACACCCTAGAATACAAATCATTATCTATATTAATTCCCTATGCCCTTGTACAAGCGTTTTCTTTTCATCTTTGAATTTATTGAATTCAAAGAATACAGACTGGTCCCATAGATGAGAGGAAATATGTTACTTTCTTTTCAAGGTATAAAATTTTAGAATAACAATTCTGAAAAACTGAAGGCCTTGCAAGAGACTGAATTCCATGGAAGTACTATGTGGTCAATATTGCTTAATGATCATTCATGAAAGCATGCATCATTCTGCCCTCCTTCACGAATATACCAAATTATAGTACAAACTCTTTGGATGCATCATTACAGTACTACAAATGCCAGTCCTGATTCAGCACTGACTACTCTTAATGACATTACTGCATGAAAAAGAAAAACATAAGTTCTTAAACCCTCATATTCCTAAGAAGTCTTAGAGAGTTGTTAGCACACATATTTCAGGAACCAAACAATCATGAATTCTGATTCAATGCTTCTGGGATGGAGAAAAACTGAAATTGCATTCCTACTAAGTCCCACATAATGGGAATGCTGTAAATCTGTGAGCTGTTATTTGAAGAGCACCATTACAAAGACTTAAATCTTAGACACTACTGGGGGCACATGTATAGAGTCTGGTGGTAAGTAAAGTAAAACAAGTATGTTGGAATTATTTTAGTGATAGAGAAACCAATGTTTCATGTTAGTAATTTCATATGCATTCCAACTTCAATAAATTCCTTTGTTTAGTCTCTAATAGAAGAGGCTCTCTCCCAAGCTATCATATTTTCTTTCTTCTTTCATAGATAACAAACATATCTCAGATAATACAAATCATGCTTTGTATTATCTTACCAAACTACAAGTTCAATAAAAATGAAGCCAAAGCTTAAAAAAAATTATATCCTATGACCACTGGTAGCTTCCTTTCTCCATCAAGCCTTTTGAAATTTTAGTATCACTTATAATTTCGCTGCATTCAGTAACATTTTAATATTTTTACCAGCAATTATTTTACACAGTCCCCAGAAAAGTACATTTTCTATAAAGCATGACTGCAAAGTATCCATACCGCCACAAAGGGACACTTGAGTTCTTCAGAGGACACTGAACAATTTTATATCATATGAGCTCTTTCACACCCAAAAGCCTCCATTTTATGTACCATTTTTCTTGATATAAACCCTCAGATAACATCCTTTTAAATCCACAATTTTTAAAAGATTTATGCATACAGAACTGGGGTACAGACCAGAAGTGGGTGACGGGGGCAGGGACAGGAGTCGCCAGAAACAGAGCAGGGAGCAGAACAGGTAGACTGACAAACTACATTGTTAGGGGAGCAGCAGGCGAGACAGGAGAGGTCTGCTGCACCATGTGGGTCAGTTCTGGGGCCGGAGATCAAACTCATGCTACAGTGGCTGTGAATAGCTTCACAGCGCTGTTCCTTAACCCATTGTGCCACCAGGGAGTGTCCTCT
>NW_004567107.1:8281255-8329685 GCF_000260355.1 Condylura cristata | reverse complement strand
TACTACTACTACTACTACTACTACTATTACTATTATGTGCATCAAGCTCTTACCACAGCCTTTTCATCTCCTCATTGCACCTGCTCTGTTAAAAAGGGAGTAAGTTTACCCAACTTTATACTCAAATATAAAACCAATTTAGTATGTACCCAGCAGCTGAAGTGAAATTTAAGGCTGTGGTGATACCACAAACTCTGTGTCTGAATGTAAATATGGATATCAAAACTTAAACAGTTTGAGTTTTGATACTTGTGTGGAATATCATAATGACAACACCTTTCATTATTCATCCAGCTCATCCAATAAGCTTTGATTAGCTTGTGGATAAATGCAAAGAATCTGGTTATGTCGACAGTTTTTCCGTAGGCCTCAATCTGGGCTTCCATTTCTCAAGTGTTCTCATAGGCATTTTCAATGTTAGCTATTCTCTTTTGAAAAGGGCAAGAGCCACAGTCACAGTGGTACTAAGAGAAGGGAGTGCACTGAATGATATTCAAGTAGTCTTGGCCAGAGAGCTGACAAAAGACATGATCTTGAGGCACAGTATTAAGTTAATAATTAAGTTTCATTATGAATCCTTAATTTTGATCAATAGGACACTGACTTAAAATTTGTAATTGTAAAACTTAACATTAGACGTATCAACATGAAAAGTAGAAATGTAAATATTATCGCAATAAATTATTATAGAAAAGGAGAAAGTACTTCACCTTGCCATTTATATAAATGTAAATAGAATAAATAAGAATCGTGTTAGAGAAATATAAAATGAAATATAAATGGCAAGGTGAAGTACTTTCTCCTTTGTTTTCATGTCTGTTACTTGGAATACTATCACAAAGCAGGATTAATTGTGTAAGCACCAACCACAAAGCAATTTCTATTTGAGAGAGGAAATTCCCTCTTCACATCCTAAGCTATGAGCTAAGTAGGAGAAACATGAACCTGCTGGGGGAAGGGCTGGTAGCTTTCCCCATCTCCTTTGGGTTCACACTCACAGAACCTTCTCCCCAAGCTCACTCTTCCTCCTGAAAGTCTGCACTGAGGGCTCTGCCTGCGAACCTCGAGGCCAGATCTGCTGAGTGAGCATCTCTGGGGGGGTGGAGGGGTGCTGGGACCTGCGTCCCTAACAAGCTCCCTGGGTGCTCCTGCTAAACATCAACGTTAAGGGACACGCCCCAGGGCATCTGTCCTGGAGGGAGTAAGATGAAAACCAAGCAATTAAAACATGTCTAGTGCTTGTCTCTAGCCAAGGGCTTGGGCTATCCCCTTGGGTCCTCCTCAAGTGGATAGAGCAGAGTCTTCACATCTCCATTCCTGAAGCTGGTGAACTGAGAAGTGCGCACTCCAGGCACATGCCTTGGCTCTCTGATGCTATCTCTGATGTCTGTAAGAAGTTTAGGACCAGGGAAGTTGTAGGCTACACTGATCTCTGGGTCTCCTGTAGAGCTAAGAAACCCGTCCATACTCCTCGTAACTAGATGACTTGAGCATAAAGCTCAGAGAAGAACTGGTATCTTCATCAGGAGCAGAGGTGTGCGTGTATGTCTGTGTGTCTGGGGTGGGGGGTGTGCAGGTGCTCATCAGTCTGTGCATTGGCTGATGTCATCTTATTTGTAGTTTGTGAGGACAGGGTCACCTTGGGCGCCAGTAGCCAGGGCTCTCAGGCTGAGAACCCCGAGAGTCTTGGGGACAGGAGGCTCAGAACCGGCTGGCTGAGTAAATGAGTGGGCACATCCTGCTCCCAGCTGAGAACCCCACCTCTCAGTCAAGGTCTTGGTGTCAGCTGTGTCCTTGCTTAGGGCCCAGAGCTCACCAGCCCACCCTCCTGTTCTCCCCAGAGTTGCTGGTTGTCCCTTCCCTGGAATCAACACAGCTGCCTTGACCTGAGGGTGTCTGAGGACAGTGCTGACCCAGAGGACCCCACTTGGGTCTTCCTTAAAATAGCACCTCTATTACCATCCTCATTAGAATCTGCTGGGATTTACTGTCTGGAGTTCCTTCATGAAGGCGTCGAACCTTGAGCCCAGGAAAGACCTATTGTCCAACTGCTTGTACTTTGTTCCACTGGAGGTAGGACACTGAGCTTCTTCCCTAGAGATTCCTGGCATCTGACATTTAATGGAAGCAAAGTTGCCCCAGATAGGCACCTCCTAGGCATCAAGAGTCTTACACACATGGCTTTATTTACTTCTTACTCTATTTAGGGACCAATATGCCAATTTGGGGCAGCAAACCTTAGGCTCCAGAGATGCGACAATACCTTAGATCCAACAGACAGTAGCCAGGGGGGGCTTGGATTCACTCAGTCTGATGCCAAATCCCATCTTACACCACTGAGAACACTCAGCCTAGATGTCCAGGGAATGTGGGTTGCTGGGAGCAGACTGGGTGTGGCGAGGAGAGAGTCTGTATATGGTCTTTACTGGAGCTCATGCCAAAGAAGTAAAGTAATAAGGTATGGCCACAGTGGACATGTTGCTAAAATCTTCAATCCACAGGCCAGGTAAGTTTACAGGCTCAGAAAGGATCAATCCTCCTTACAAACAGGAAGGGAAGCAGAGCGAATGGAGAAGAAGGGGGACGCTGGAACAGTAGGGTGTCCAGTTGCTGGACACTCGCACTGCGGTTTGTGATCCCAGTGAAGGGCTTGGTGGCCCCTTGACTGCTGTGTGGTTGACTGCTGGGAGGAGCTACTGGGTGGGGTGCAGTAAATGGGTCTCGGAGTGGCGGGAAGGAGAATAACCTAACCTGCAGTAGCTCTCGGCTGTTCTCGGGTTAGTGGTCTCCACAGTGAGGCTCGTCTCGTATAGTGTATGTACAGGACTTACCGTGTTTTACTGGGAGGGTAGAAAGTGGCTGTTGTGGGAGGACACATAGGTTTTATAAGACACAAAACCTACTGACTGGGGAACCTGGATGCCTCTGGAAATTTTATGGGGCAGTTAAGCACATAGTTCAATCTGGGGGAGCCCAAAGGAGGTCGCTAAAAAGGGGGTCTGGGCCCCTCGTTGGCTCGTCTCTGACATCTCTCTCTACAGCCCTTTCTATCACAGGCTGTGGACAGTCAGGGTGTCACAAGAAGCCTGTTGAATCAGGAGGAGACTGTAGAGGCATCTCAGAGAGCCTGATAAATGGGATTCTAGTCATGGATACGTACAGTTTTTACACTGGTGGTGGTGACATTGAGAGGCTGCACTCTGAGAAACTCTGAGTTCAGTCAACTGATGTTCTTATCACTTCCGTTTTCACACAGCCTGGAAACGTAGCCACTTCTTATCACTTCCCTTTGGGCAGGTGGTGTTGAAAGCGTCTCCCTGTACTTCACCTTTTAAAGGATTGTGAAGTCCAGTTTCAAAACCTCAGTGTGTTACACCTTGATGATTAAATCTAGCCTGAGGAATGTTTTTAAAAGTACAAAATTGAATCTATATTAGGGTGATTTTGCTTAATACTCTGCTAAGACAACGTGAGACTTGCTCTTTGTTTATTGGACATAGCTTCCACCTTATATCAAGCATTTCTCCTTGGAAAAATTCTCTCCTTGTGAATGAGAACAACACCCACTTTAGGAGATGTTTGTGGGAACAGAGCAGTGTGGGCAGACACGGCCTGAGCCCCAGTGGAAAGCTCCCATGTTCACCCACAGGCTGTGGACCACCTTCTCACTGTTTCCACGTGGCTGGTTTCCACCTTCTCGCTGTTCTCTCATCCCTGGCACACATGAGCAGCTGCTGATGAAGAACCAGAGCAGCGTGTCCGAGTTCCTCCTCTTGGGGCTTCCCATCCTTCCCAAGCAGCGGGGGGTCTTCTTTGCCCTGTTCCTGGGCATGTACCTGACCACGGTGCTGGGGAACCTGCTCATCATCCTGCTCATCAGGCTGGACTCGCGCCTCCACACCCCCATGTACTTCTTCCTCAGCCACTTGGCCTTCACTGACGTCTCCTTCTCATCTGTCACTGTTCCGAAGCTGCTAGTGAGCATGAGCACTCAGGATCAATCCATCCCCTATGCCGGCTGCATTTCCCAGATGTACTTTTTCATATTTTTTACTGACCTGGACAGCTTCCTCCTCACCTCCATGGCCTATGACCGCTACGTGGCCATCTGCCACCCCCTGCACTACACCACCATCATGAGCGAGGGGCTGTGCGCCTCACTAGTAGCTGCATCCTGGGTCCTGTCCTGTGCCAGTGCCCTTTCCCACACCCTCCTCCTGGCCCAGCTGACCTTCTGTGCTGACAACACCATCCCCCATTTCTTCTGCGACCTTGGTGCCCTGCTCAAGCTCTCCTGCTCAGACATATCCCTCAATGAGCTGGTCATCTTCACAGTGGGAGTGGCTGTCATCACTCTCCCACTAATGTGCATCCTGGTGTCTTATGTCCGCATCGGGTTCACCATCCTGAGGGTTCCCTCTACCAAGGGGATCTGCAAGGCCTTGTCCACGTGCGGCTCCCACCTGGCTGTGGTGTCTCTGTACTACGGAGCGATTATGGGGCTGTATTTCTTTCCTTCCTCCAGCACCTCCAGTGACAAGGATGTCATTATCTCTGTGATGTACACTGTGGTCACCCCATTGCTGAACCCCTTCATTTACAGCCTAAGGAACAGAGACATGAAGGGGGCCCTGGAGAAACTCTTCAATAGGGCAATAGTCTCCTCTCAATGACATCTGCTCCTCTTTACAGCAGACAGGTGGTGTCTCATCTCCCCAGGTGCTACACCCCTAATCTTGTATCCAGTGTGAAATAAATGCTCAGTAAATATTTGAAAACTGAATTGAATTCTGTTATTCTCTATTTCCATTGCTGTTCTTTAGTATAAGTTTTGAGTTCTGAACTGATACTGTTGATTAATGTTCATCTTTTGACTGGAAAATTATAGAGCTAGTAGAATCATGCTCCTTACAGGAAATTATAATTTCTTTTTTTATAACAGCATTAAGTGTGACAGAACTGATATATACTAAATGTTTTATAAACTTAAAGTATACAGCTTGGTGTTTTAATATATATGCATTGTGAAATGATCACCACAGTTGAGCTAATTAATATAGCCAATCCTCCCACATAGACACTATTTCATTGTTTGTGTGTGTGTGTGTGGTGACAGGATCATTTAAGATTCACCCTCTTTGCTGAGGGAAACTTGTGTAGATATTAAGGTGTGGAGTTGTACTCCCCAAACTACATGGCTATATAAAATAATAAGTAAATAAAAACTTGATTTAAAAAATCTACTCTCTTAGAAAATATTGTGTATACAATACAGTAAACTGTAGTCATTCTGCTCTGTAATAGACCTCAAGGTCATTTTGCATAACCAAGACATTGCCCAGTATGCAGCGTGAAACAGGTCAAATTCAGAGATTCACTAACCACCACATGGCGATGCCTTCAAGGAAAGGAAAGCAGAACACAGGCAAAACCTGGACCCCCATCCTCAGCTTCATCCGATAGCTGCACCAACTTCTCTGGTCAAACTGATGTCTCTCCTCTGGCCCCACGATAGCGAGAGACACACTTGTATTTGAAGAGCGACTCGCTTGCCGGCCTCTAAATGCCCCATCGGTATTTTCTTACATTCCCAAGAAGACAGATTGTCATCGACAGATCCACTTATTCTCCCTCCCACTGTCCCCGGACACATTTCTAGATACACAAATACATATTTATAAACTGATTTAATAATTAAATACTGACAAGGGAAGCCTTTCATCCGCACAGGTAATAAGAACTACCAGGAATGGGGAAACTAAGCAGAGGGAACCAAATTGCTGTTGCAGGCTTCCTCCTCCCAGTACTCTCTGAGAGCGGGAGGAACAGCCGCTCCTATCTGGCATCTTCCTGGGAATCTTCCTGGGCACCGTGATGGCGAACCTGCTCATCACCCTGGCCGCCAGTCCTGACCCACACCTCCACACTCCCATGGGCTTTTTTCTAGCTGACTTATCACTAGCGGAAGCTTGTTTTCCTTCTGCCACAATCCCCAAGATGCTGGCCCGCATTTATACCCAGAGTCAGACCACCTGCTGTCCCCAGTGCCTCACACAGCTCTCTTTCCTCCTTCTGTCTGGTGGCCTTTACAATGCCTGCTGGTTGTGCAGGCCGATGACTGCTACACAGCCACCCACTAGCCCCTCCACTCCACTACAGATGAGTCTCTGTGTGTTGTGCTGGGTGCTGACCAACACGCACACTGTTAATGCAGGGAACTGGGTGTTTACAGAGTCGCTTAAAGTTACAGAAGCTCAGGTTCTAAAATGAGTCTCCAGGAATAACCTTAAGAGCAATACTAGGGCCCTCCCTAGGCCTGTCCCTAGGTAGGGCAACGGGTTAAAGCCCAGCACTGCAAAGCTAGCCATGGCTGCTTCAGTTTGTGGACGCTTGATTCCCTACCAAGGAGGTGACCTACATGGTGCAGCCTTTCTCTCCTGACCTGCCTGCTGTTCCCCTCAGCAGTGTACTTCATCCATCTGCCTTTCTGCTCCCCACTCTGTCTCTGGTGAATCCTCTCACTGCCCCTGTACCTCTGGCCTGTACCCCAGTTCTGTATGCATAAATAAATCTTTAATAATAAAAAAAGAGCCAGAATAATCGGATCCACATGGGAAAAGTCTATATCTTATGCAATTAGGAAAGGGGAATTAGAGGTTGTCACTAGATTCTTGAATTCAAGAGCAAATCAGTCAGCTGCAACCCATGCTATCAGCTTCAAAACTGCCTCTCGGTTCCCAGGAACCCGATGTCTAGACACAGAGTGAATGCCAGCTCTCAGTGCAAGGCAAGCCTCTCAACATCTCCCTATGTAACGACTAGACCCAGAATTTGGCTGCAGAAAAGTGCCCCACGAATATGTCTGATATATTCTGGCATATATCTGGCAAGAAAAAGAACTCAGGGGACTGCTACCTCATTTTAATATTCCCAATGTCACATAATGCATCTGTTCAATAGAACCTAATTTATATCCAGAACTCAATCTGCAAAAGAGTCTGGAAAAGTATTCTTTTCTTCTTTCCACTCTCTGTAATGCACACTAGGGTGACTTCAGAACAGAAGCAGAGTACCAGTGGCTCATTCTTCAAGCACTTATTCTTATTTTATTAATTTACCATTTGTTTACCAAACTATATCAGTTGCAAGAATATAGCTTCACACCTTGATATGCTTCCACACTCATCACAAAACTCCAGTATCATCCCCACTATCAAATTGATCCCCCTTCCCTTCCCACCCCCCCTTTTCTTCTGGTAACAAAAATTTTTTTTTAAGTTTTTTTGTTGTTGTTAATTTGACAGTTTGTTTTGGTTACTTACAGTACACAGATGTGAGAAACCAACCAGTAATTTGTTTCACTTTCTCTCTTATTCTTCCTTAGCATAAACTCCTACAGTGCCATCCATGTTGTCCCAAGGGGAAAGATTTCACCTTTTTAATAGCAGAGTAGTATTCCATTGAGTATATAGATCACAGTTCTCTTTCCATTCATAAATTAATGAACACATACCATATCTTGGTATTTATAGACCTCAAACATTTATTAATAAAATGTTTATTTAATAAAATTATTATTTAAATCATAATTTTTCTCTTTCCCTAAATTGATATGTCTAACCCTTAATAATTTAACTTTTCCTATGGTCTAAGTAGAGGAACACATAGCATAGTCCAGACCATCCAGAACATATGGACTGATGCGAAAGAAAATGTTAAGAGCACCCAAGGAAAATATGGGAAAGAATTCCCAGGAAAAAAAAAGTATAAAGTGTTCAATAAGTTAATGAAGTCTGCTATTATACGTGCCCTATCCCAGGCTCCATTACTAGAAAGACTAATACCAGGTGATCCCGTTGGAGCAGCTGGTGCAGATGAGGGGCTCTAACCGCCCCCCCCCGACACCCGGATGCTACCCAAGCTGCAGCGGGTGAGCCCTGCATGGGCTGCACTCATCCCTGATGCTGTGAGTGAGAGGGCTGCAGGGAAGAAAACTAAGTTTTAAAAATGATCCTTTTTTAAGTCACTGTCGCTCCCCAGCTGTAAGACTGGAGCCAGGGCGGGGGGACGGCAGGGCCCCACAATGGCTGCTCAAGCAGATGGGGGAGAGGAGAGCAAGGCGGGAGAGCAAGGCAGCAGCTGTGTCGGTCCAGACGCCACACCTGCTACCTGGGTTTCTGGCTCTTTTCACTCAACTCACACCCTGCTGTTGGGGTGGAAGTCACCTGAACCCAGCTCCTGGATAAAATGATGGTATGCTGTGAGACTGAGAACGAGTAGAGGCAGGCTGCCAGGAACGCAGCTGCTTAGTCACCCACCCCAGTCGGCTCTAACTAATAGTGGGAATGGAAGAATCCATTCAGCTGTCAGAGCACTAAGAAACCCACTAAAATAATACATAAAAGTGAGCTAAGCACTATGCAGAGCAAGAGCCACAGGTGGCGCGCAGTGGTCCAGGAAACTTAAGGAGCAGTGGGGAATTACAGCTGACCTAGAATAAAAAAGTGAACTAAGGCTGAAAGAATTAAGCCAGCATGAAATACTCAGGGACTTCCTGTACTACCCACACCCCAACTGATTTTTACCCTAAGCAGATTTAAAAAAATAATGAACTCTTTTCATACTTTATTTCATCTATCCTTTTGTTTCCAGGAATACAATTCCACTCAGTGTCTCAACCCTAACTGCGCTGAAATTACCTGTTTTGTTTTGTTTCTATGAAAGAGAAGAGGGTGACATCTCTAGCAACTTTTGGAACACTAGGATAAGGCTTATCTGCAGCCAGAATCAAAGCACTACAGCAAAATATAGGGCGAGGTAGTCACACAGAACAGAACTGACAAAGAGATTTTATGGAGCTGAACTAGGAAACAAGAACTACATTAACAAAACTGTTCAGTCTTGAGGGAGAAGGACCAGGACAGGAGAGGGAAGAGCACCGGGCCTATGATGATGGTGCACGGCGGAGTAGGCAGTGGGGATTTCACGGGGCAGCCATACGTTGTTCAAAAATGAAGAATGGTGTGATGAATATATTAAAACTTTCTTTTAATATTGTGTTCCATTAAAATAACATCAAACAAACATTCTAATTGACCTTGCTCCTGTCCCCTTACATGACTCCACACAACACTAGGGAAATATTTGTGAGTAGAAGTCCTTTAGAAAATATACTGACCCATAAACTGTCAGATTTGGGAGTTGGAAAGAATGATTTATAGGTCACTTTTCTCTAAAACCTGAGCAAACATGGCAGGGAGGTGATAGTGCTTAGAAGCATATCAGGTTCTTGGAGGCTAACTTCAAATATACCAGTAGAGGTAGGACTAAAGGCCCTGAGAAGTCAGCATGTAAATGAAAACCCTTCTCAGGGCGGTCTTCATGTCATTGTTCCTGAGGCTATAAATGAAGGGGTTCAGCATGGGGGTCACCACTGTGTAAAATACAGCTGCAACTCTGTCCTTACCCCCAGAGTCTGGTGAAGGAGGGCACAGGTAAACCCCGATTGCTGCTCCATAAAACAGGGAGACAACAGTGAGGTGGGACCCACAGGTGGAGAAGGTCTTCCACCTGCCAGAGGCAGATGGCACCCTGAGGATGGTGGAGAGGATGCGGGCATAGGACAAGATGATCAGTGACAGGGGGCCCGTGAGTATCGTAGAACCCACGAGGAACAGGGCTAGTTGGTTGGCACCAGTGTCCGAGCAGGAGAGCTGCAGCAGAGGGACCACATCACAGAAGAAGTGATGGATGATGTGGTCAGCACAGAAAGAAAGCCTCGCCGTGAGCAGAATGTGTAAGAGGGCAGCAAGGCTGGTGAGAACCCAACATACAGCAAGAAGGAGCACGCACACCAGCGGACTCATGAGTGAGGAGTAGTGGAGGGGCCGGCAGATGGCCACATAGCGGTCATAGGCCATCACCCCCAGGAGGAAGTCATCCAGGGCCCCAAATGTCATGAAAAAGTACATCTGGGCCAAACACCCCCCATAAGATATGGCCTGACTATGTGTCTGGATATTGACCAGCATCTTGGGGAGTGTAGTGGAAGAAAAGCAGGCATCAGCAAAAGAGAGGTTGGCCAGAAAGAAGTACATGGGAGTGTGGAGGTGTGGGTCAAAGCTGATGGCCAGGATGATGAGCAGGTTCCCCACGACAGTGACCAGATACATGCCCAGGAAGATGCCAAATAGGAGAGGCTGCTGCTCTGGCCTTTCAGAGAGACCCAAGAGGAAGAATTCGGGCACACTAGACTGGTTGCTTCCGTCCATCCCACCACTCTTTCTGGAAGAAGAGAAGAGAAACACGACAAAAATGTAGTGAAGTAGTACTGTTAGCTCTCTTGAAAACAGACACCCCACCACACACACTGAATTCAAATGATTATAGCCCAAGGCACTAGGCCTTCCTCCAAGGCTGCCCACTGGCCCTTCCTCCATCTTCCTGAGGAAGGAAAACCAAGAGGCACAGAGGCTAAAATGCAAAATCAAGGTCAGGAGCACAGGTTGGAAGGTGCATTCCAAATTACTGCCATCCTTGCTATAGATTCATTAAGACCCTGACAGCAGTTCACCGACTGCAGGAGCCGTGAGAGTTGCTACTTGGAACCTTAAGCACCATACAATGCCACATCTATCTGAATACTCATAAATATTGTGACACATACTTCACAAATGAGTTTTCCAAAGTCAGTGAAATTGTCACTTGTGCATTATCACAAAGAAGATAAGAAATACAATCTTGGACTATTTCCAACTATTTCCCATGCCCCTAAAGACCAGACATCACAGACACCTCTGAGCTTAGCCTCTTCCGCTGAAGTAGGCAGGCAGTGGGATGGAGGGGTGCTCACTCTGTAAGGGAGTTATTACCGCTGGTCAGCAGGATGGTCTGAGGATGGGCAGGGGGGCGGATCAGGACCTTGAGGGTGTCAAAGGGAAACCGTAACTCTGCCCTATTCGTTCTCACAGCATTCACCATACGGAACTGTCCCAACAGCATTTACCACCACAGGAACCCACCCTGTTTCTGTAGGTCCCCGTTGCTCTCAGAGAACCATGGGTCCGTCATGCCCGACTCTTGTAAGCCTACAGCAAATGGGGAGGTGACAGGACCTCAGGCTGTTGGTTGCATGGGCCAGCTGGAGAACAAACCACCCGGATTTCAGGGTCGGGTGTGAGACGCTCTTTGTGTACATTGTCACCCAAGTATTTCTAGGTCCCGAATCTCCTGGGGTATGATTCCCCTGGCTGATCCTCAGAGACAAACATGAAGTAATTAACTTAGTTTCACACTTTGATTCCCTAAGCTCTCGCTCGCCAAGGAACATGGAAGGCAGGAGTGTGTGTCTTGGTTTTGCATTTCATCCGTGGCACCCCCAGGGATGTGTGTGTCTCTAGTCTTAGTATGGTGGTTGCCCTGGGACACATCCTTGGGGAAAGATGGAAACTGACAGAAAGGGGTGAGAACAGAAGGAAAGGGAGCAAACTTCGATTCCAAGTATGGCTGCATTATTTCCTGGCCCTGCTGACTTGTGAGTTGTTTAACTTCTATGAAACTCTGGCCTTCGAGATCTTGAGAAGAGGAAGACCAGCTTTGGTAGCTGGTTCCCAGCCACTGAAATAATCCTTGGGGAACTGCAGTAAATAAACAAACATCTAAGAAATTACAAGGGATCCTTCATAAAAATAATAACTGATTTCTCATTCTTGGAGGCCAAAACTAGTGGAAATATGAAGTTCTAAAGTTCTGAAAGGAAAACACTGCTTACCAAGGTAATATAACTGGCAGTATTTTTTTTCAAAACAATAACAAATTATCAAATTAAAAAAGCTTAAGGAGTTTATTGCATGTAGATATATTCTATAAGAAATGCTGAAGCTAATCTTTAAGACTGATCTAAAAGCATTGATGGTAACTCAGCTGAGGAAGACAGAAAAATCACTGGTAAATACAACTTCACAGGTAAAGATTAAAAACCAGTATCATTATTTTTATTTGTAATCCCTCTTTTGCTTTCCTTGAAAACATTAAATAATAACTATAAACCTATGAAATTAGACACAAAACATAAAGATGTCATCTGTGATAGTAGCAATAGAGAAGAGGAGGGAGGAGGCTGAGGGCCCGAGATTATGTATAATATTGACACTTTGGCGGTACAAATTCTGACCAGGCTGGTTAATATTAAGATGATAATTATAATCTCTGAAAAACCCACTGAGAACATAATTTGAAATATATACAGTAAAAGGAAATTAAATGAGAATCAAAAAGTACACCAAATTTTTATTATTTTTTCACTGTGTATAGTTTATTTTTTGGATTTCATCTTTTATATTTATTATAACTACATGTTCAAGTAACATTGCACTTTAACGTCGTATGTTTCAGGCACTCATCATTGCGAGTCAGCAATGTATATATACTACACTATGGTCACTGCCCACATCTATCCTTTTAAGTATAAAAGGCGGCAGCAATGAAAAATTTAGAAAGCATAAATACATAAAGCATACGGACATCAAATTGCAAAAGAGCATAAGTAATTCTAACCAGTAGTAGCCTTAAATGTAAATGGATTAAAGTCTTTAATTAAAAGTCAGCAAGTGGTAGAATAAAGAAAAGGCATGATACAGCTGTACACTGTGCACAGGAGACTCATTTTACATCAATGACACAGAGGAAGTGAACATGAGAGGAAGGGAGAAAAAATCCACGCAGATAGTGACCAAGAAAAAATTAGGATGGCCAAAGTAATACATGGCAAAATATGTGTTAAGTCAAAAATTGTAGCACGAGACAAAGAATATTTTATACTGATTAAAATATCAATCCAGAAAGAAGATATAAAAATAATAAACATATGCCTCTAATAACAGATCTCCAAGCTACATGAAGCAAAACTTGACAGAATGACAAGACAAACCCCAGTAAAAAAATGAACAAAAGGCTTACGTCGGCATGTTCTGAAGAAATGTCGGAGTGGCCAGCCAACACATGGAAAGATGCTCATGGGAAAATGCAAATCAGAAACCACAACAAAATGCAATTCAAAACCACCATCATACACCCATTCCAAAAGCCATAATATTTTTGCAGATGATCTGATCTTTTATAAAATGTTATTTATTCTTTTGTGATAACCATTGTTTACAACAGGTTCACACCTCTCCACACGTCACCACACCCCACCCCCCACCAGAGCACCAATAACCCCCCACCACAGTCCACTGGGCACCTCTTCCCCTCTCCTCCATGTTACCTTTCGGATAACCTCAGTCCTGCAGTCAGATTTATGAGATTTATTTTGATTTAGTTTTGTCCCTTTGCTTTGTGTATTTATCTACTACAGGAGTCAGATCATAAAATAACAAGTGCCACCAGGCTGTGAGAAACTGAAGCACTCAGACCCTGCTGGCGGGAATGCCACTGGTGTGGCCACTGTGGAAAACAGATTGGTGTTTCCTCAATCAGTTATACATGGAAGTGCCCCGTGGCACAGCAGTTCCGTCCAAGCAGACAGCACTGTGACCTATATCTGCCACACTGCCATCCACATTCATTCAAGCTTTTAGGTGCCATGGCCACAGCCAATCTTACATGACGCCATAACTGTAGTCCCACTTTGCTGCTCAATTTCCACAGTGTTTAAAGGGTCCTCTCCTGCCCACTGTAAACTTGCAAGCAGTCACATCACACTGGAGGGAGCACATACACTTGCTGTTAATGCCCCGGCAGGAAGACCTCTACACTCAAAATACGAGTTAGACTATTATCAAAAGGGGAGTGGGGAGACTTATATAGGACGCAGGTGTCAGGCACCTTGAAATTATTATACCTCTGACATGATCCAACATAACAAGAGGCCAACCTCTCTTCTGGAGGACGGAGCCCCTCAGTTTTCAATAATATTTACATATTTCTGTGTTCTCTGATCAACAAGGTCTTATGCCACAAAGTCCTAAATTCAGTCTAAGATTATTATAAACCCAGTGATAGCCTGACCTCACCCTCAGCCAACAGCGCAATGGCCTGATGGACCACACATGACATCAGAACCACAGTTGGCCCCATTTCTGTGATGGTATCAGACCTACAGCTGGAATCATCTGTGATGGTGACCTTGATCTACCCTTTGGATTCCTCCAAATGAAAGTTACACAATCCTGAGCCCTCTGCATACCTCCTATTTGGTGTTTCCTTCACCCTCCAAACACTGCCAGTTCTGCTACTTCTTAATCCAACCCCAACCATCATGAGCCATTCTCTCCTCCTAACCTTGTTCTTCCTGATCCTTCTTTGATTCACTCTGTAATAATAGCCCCACTCTCCAATAACATCATGTGAGGATACATTACAAAGTCATTTTTAGGTGAGCCTTACAGAGTGAGCAAGCCTGCAAATCATGGCTATGTCATGCACCCTCTAACTTACCTACAGGTTTTAGAGAAACCTGAATAATAGCACAATCTACTCCTTATGCATCTCTTTCACAGGCCACATCTCTGAACCTATGCCTCGGTTGGCCTCCCATTCTTCCCTTCAAAATATTAACTCCAACCATCCAAAATAGCCCTACCTCATATCCTAAGCAAAATACATACTGGAAACATGTTGGGTGCTCATTATCTGTGCCAAAGTTGAGGCTAAGATTTTTGCCCATGAGGTTTATTCCTTTATTCCTGAAGTATCCCTTCTTCCTGCGTTTAATGTATTCCTCTAATTCAGGCTGCAACTCCTCCTAATTTGACTCAAAATAATTTCCACTTATTTTGGGATCCTGCCTCTAGACAAGCTCACCAACCCACTGTCACCACCAAGCATGTTGTATTCTTACCAACTGCCTTGATTCTACTCACTGTTGGGAGTCACTGGTGCTGCATTGGAGACCACAATACTACACAATAAAACAAATAAATAATGCCAATCAAGAAGTGACCAAAATAACATCTAAGTACGTGATTCAAGCTGCTCCAGCCCTCAAAGCCCCAGATGGGAGGCAATGCTCCTGGCCGCTCTGGTTGCTGACCATCACCTAGATTTAAGTCATCTGCCAGCCAACAAAGGGGCATTTGTTCCTGCGTAGGTACTGGTTGTTTTGTGTGGATCAACAACACAGGCCAACCTGCTAAGATTGCACATCATGTGGTCTCCAGCAGAAGACCTGTCTCACACCTTAGCCACTAAAACATCGAACTCATTGTCCAGGTCAACTTACAGCTATCTGCACCTACTCAGCTCCCCCTCAGGATTCCTTGCTCTTCAATTCTCTTCACCTGTGAAGTGTCATCAGCTTCTGACACCCAAACCAAATCATGTTCCTTCTGATTAACACACACTACGGTCTTCCCTACCAGATATCTGTAACGCGAATCTTTGTGGCACACACCCACACACACATGCACTCACACACAGCACCCAGACATGGTAAGCATTAGGGCATGTATGGGTGAAGAGCAGACTAGAATTCATTCTATCACCTTTACAACATTTTTCAGAGTTGAGAAACATTTAAATGTTAATTATTCTTTTAAATGCAGAGTCCCAGCTGGAACCATGCCCCAAAAGAGTTTGCATTTGGAGTCATGCCCAAGAAGGGAGTCCAAGGCAGTCTAGACATTACAGACACTGTCCCCCCTGACTCGAGTCCCCTCAGCTCCTGGACATGTTGCTTCCAATAGCAAGTGGGCCAATTCACCCACAAGGGCTGCGATGAGCTCAGGTCATAGGAGGTAGAAATCTGTGCTGGGCAAGAAGCCTGCTCTGTACTTGTGTAGAAGCAGCTCCGTGTTCATGGGCGTGTGTGTACACGCATGCACATACATACCACATGTGTGTTGGGGACATGCTATTTGATCACTGTCTCTAGTTGTGTGTGTGTATGTGTAGTCTGCAGCTGATCTCAGCCCAATTTTGTTCCTGAGTTAGACCCAATCTGAGCTCTATTTCAGCTCATGAGATCCACGTTATCAGCCTCCTAAGCATGTGATCAGCTGCGCCCGATCCAAGCTGGTGATCGTAAATATTTACCTCCTGTGGTTTTATGACAGAGGCATTTACTCCCCTAGGCAGATGAAAGTATAGCCCTGGAGAGTGTTGTCTCTGATTATGGTGAAGAAGCTGGAACAGAGCTCCACAGAATGTGCAGGTCAGCAGGGCCAGGTCCACAGGAGATGTGTGGCAGTGTGCCAACAAGAGAGCTGCACCACTGGAATCACGTGACTTTTAGGCAGAAACAACTGACAGCACTTTGTAGGGGCTCATCTACTGTTCTTTGCTTCTGACTTCTGCCATGAACTCAAATAGTTCCTCAGATGCCCACCTTCCTGGGTGGCACTGAGATACCCAATACCCACAAGCAAGTACCTCTGAGTAACGCAGCTTCGCAGCCCGTTGCTTTCATTCAACATCCCCAGCAAAGAAACATTAGGCCTCTTGAGGGCAGAAGTCCCACCAAATAGCAGCAAAAGCTAAGAAAAGGTCACTTACCTCTCAGTTTACAAATCTACAAAGTGGAAGCACAATAAACTATGACTTAAACAGAAGTTAACGTACGTGAGAACCTTATTCAACTGGAAAATATATAGATATGCATGAAGGCAACAATTTAGATGAGGCACTAAGAAAATACTGGCCAACTTTGGTTTCATTGCAGTCTAAAGGAGCAGAATGCCTGCAGCTCATATCCAGTGAAAAAAGGAGTTTCCAGTGCAAATGTGGGGTCTGATCACACAATATTAGCTTGAATATCGAAGTAATCAGTACCTGATCATTTTTAAGCTACAGAAAATAACATTTACATATATCCTTTCTATGTCTATATGGACTAGCCCATATATATATATATATATATATATATATATATATATATATATATTTATATACATATATATATAAACCCGAATATGAGACTACATTTCAATCTCTCCCTCCATGTATGTACATGTAGACTCATCGATTGTTTCTGCTATTGTGAACTATTATGATTTGGCTCTGTCTTGTGTCACAAAACATTTCAGTAGGATCGTAAAATAAATACTCACAGTGGGCCGGGATGTGCCTTTCTTGTTCTCAGAGGGTTCTTGGTCCTGAGGTCCTGATAAAGACTTTTTGATCATGATGCTTCTCTGGAGCTGGACAGGAAAAGAAAGCAGATGCATGAGTATCCAGGCCTGAGAAATTAATAGAAGTGGTTAGAAGTCCATTGTTAGAAATCAATGGCATTATGGAATGTAACCTATTTGTTCTCTCTACTATCCCTGACTTTCCTTTAGCTCCAGAATATGGAAGCACAATATGAGCCCTGAGAAGCAGAGCGGCATTAGAGTTCCTGTTCTTGGGGCTCTCCACCCTCCCAGAGTCCTGGGACGTGTTCTTCGCCCTGTTCCTGGGCAAATATCTTGCAAAACAAATAATCTTGAAGTTGTTTGTTTAGGCACAAACGTTTAGTTTTGAAGAAATCTTATTTATCTTTTGTGTGTGTGTGCTTGTGTAAGACCTAAGGAGGTTTTGTTTAACTCAAGGTCATAGAAATTTATTCTAACTTTTTGTAAGAATTTTATAGTTGAGAGGGGAAGGAATTCCTTTGAACACTAGAGACTACAGTGACAGTTCACCGGTAATGTGTTGGTAGGAGTTGTATAGGGTCTACACCTGCAAGGAGAAATCAAACATCGAACAAAAATGAACAGTGATATAGAATAAATAAAAAATAAATAACCTTTTTAGAATTTTTTCCAAGCTTATGTAGTTATAGTCAGACCGACGTAACACATACCAAAGTTTTATATAGATTCTTGTCATTGTTTTGAGGCAGGGGGAAAAGCCCTTTCCTCTTGTTTTCCTTAGTTGATACAAGCTCATGAAATTTATCCATGTCCACTACCATATTGCAATTCATGGTTTTTGCTGGCTTTGAAACATTACCAAAATTCTGGGCCCTCCCTGGTGGTGCAGTGGGTTAAAGCGCAGCACTAAGAAGCTAAAGCCATTTCAGCATGAGTTCGCTCCCCAGCCAGGAGGAGACCCACATGGCGCGGCAGACCTCTCCTGACCCGCCCGCTGCTCCCCTCAGCAGTGTACTTCGTGGACCTGCCTGCTCTGCTCCCCACTCTCTCTGGTGAATCCTCTCACCACCCCTGCACCTCTGGCCTGTACCCCAGTTCTGTATGCACAAATAAATCTTTTTTTAAAAAATTACCAAAATTCTTCCACTATTGGGCGTTTGCTCTTATCTCTCCCTTTCAGTTTCAGGCACTTTGCTTTCATACATCACATTTTCCAATTCAAACAAAACCTTGTAGGACTCTATACAGAATTACACTAGGGTGATATAAAGATTTTGAAAAAAAATTACATTTTTGTATTAAGCTTTTCCATCTAAGAACACAGTAAACTTGTTATTGGTTTAGTCTTCATGTATTTCCATAGACATCATAATTTTAAAAAAAAAATGGTTTACAGTTTAGCTCTTACATTTAGCTCTCCAGACCAGTTTGATGTTATGTGTGGTATAGGGAGGGAAGGGTTGTATTTCATTCTTTTGCATGTGGATATGCAAAAAAATAAAATTAAATTAAGAATTAGGGGTCCTTGTCTTTGGTGCATATATATTGTACAAATATTTTCTATCACTCAGCAGGGTGTCTTTGCTTTATGGCCGTTTCTCTGGCTATGTAGATGCTTTTATTTGTTTATTTTTTAAGATTTACTTTTTTATGCATACAGAACTGGGGTACAGGCCTGAGGTGCAGGGGGTGAAAGGATTCATCAGAGATAGGGTAGGGAGCAGAACAGGTAGATCTACTGAGATACACTGCTGAGGGGAGCAGCAGACAGACAGGAGAGGTCTGCTGTGCCCTGTGGGTCAGCTCCCTGGCCGGGGGTCCAACTCCTTCTGCAGTGGCTGCGGTAACTTCACAGTGCTGTGCTTTAACCTGTTGCACCAACAGGGAGGACCTGTTATGTAAATGCTTCTTAGTTTGATGTAGTCCCATTGTTCATTTTACTTCTGTTTCCAGGCCACTGAAGTCAAATCTCAAAGACGCCACTGATGCCAATGGCAGAACGTTTTGCCTCTGTTTTCTTCTATGTGTTTTATAGTTTCAGGTCTTTGTCCAGTTTGCATTAATTTTTATGTATAGTGGGAGACAGAGGTCTGTTTATTTTCCACGTGGTCTCCAGCTTTCTCAGCCCAACTGCTGAAGTGCCTTTCTTTCCTCTATTGTATATTCTTGGCTCCTTTGTTATAAGTTAACTGCATATATATGTGTGGGTTTATTTCTGGGCTGATTTCACTCCTATGAGGATCATGAAGAAACAAAACAAAGGGACAGACAAAACTAAATCAAAACAAACCCTCGAAATATGACCGCAGTTGAGGTTCCCGGAAGGGGAGGGAGACAAGTAAAGGGAGGGGGGCCCAGTGGACTGAGCTGGGGGACAGTGCTCAGTGGTGGGCATGGTGCAATAATACACATCTGAGAGCGGAGAACCTACACCCCTAAATTATAAACAATACTGTGCATACTGTTACTTCAATACAAATTACATGATTTTTAAAAATAAATAAAAGCCAAAACAATCAGGAAAATACAACTCAAAGCCACAAAAGAATCACATCACCTGCTTTAGAATGGAAAAAAAATTCAATCTTCAGATCTCAATTATGAAAGAATATTTTGTTTCCTGGCTTATTTACCTAGAAAAAGCAAAGTCCAGAGAGAATAAACAGATTTTACAGTCATAGCACAGGTCATTTGCCATCTGAGGCCTGGGACGAGGCAGTGAGCTAAGGTTTGTCCCACAGTGGAGACTTAAGAGAGAGTGTTCATAGATGTCTCTGCAGCCTCTGAGAGCTCTGGGGGTTGCGCCAGAAACTACAGGAAGATTCCTCCTAGGTTCCCGGTCATAGGCTGACTCAGAATCCAGGACAGCCTTCCTGGGAGCAGATGAGGCCTCTCTGTCCCAAGGGTCTCTTCTACATAACAGGGGAAGATGTCTTTTCACCTGGTTGCCATATATGGCTTCTTCACTTCTGGCAAGTGATACCTCAGAGCTGGAGGGTCAAATCTCTACTTTAACAGATATGAAAAGCTCTTTCTTGCCCAGTTCAGGACAGGCAGTAAATCACCAACTGTGCTTCCTCTCCAGGTTAGTTGAGAGAAGCAGAGTGGTCCTCTTGAAAAGGGTCAGGAATCTTGCTTTCTGTATCAGTTGCAGCGCTACGCTTGGCCAGAGGAGACAGCTTTCTGAGGCGCTCTGTGCTCACAGCAGATTGCACCAGAGGGACTACTCCCCTTTAGTCTCTGAAGAGTAGCGTGCCCAAGTAAATCTTGACTCAGAATTACTTCACTAAGTTACGAATTTAATCCTATTGACCCTGAAAACGGTTTTCTGAGAGGGGTTGGCATGTGGAAGGTGCTTCTCAGGTTTGGTTGGCTGTTCTCAAAGGAAAGGAAAAGGAAGTGCTTTGAATCAACATTCCTCAGCATTGGGAAGGCGCACAGAAGACTGAGCAACGGACTCCAAAAGGAGATTGCAAAATATTCTCCATGTTGACAGCTGGGCTCTTATCAGGAGAGAGGAGGAGATGGCCAGGTAGCAGCAAAGGAATGCAGTTTGGGCACTAGGAGCTGGCTGAGCAACTGAGCGTTTCACGGGCAAGAATGTGGAGCGGCCTGGCACAGACCGATGAGACCAGGCCATGAGGCACTTGATGGTGTCATGCAAGGAGTAGCGTGGACATTTTCCTGATCTAAGGCCAAAAGGAGCCTCTCAACAGACAACGTGGGTTGTTACCCTTCTCCATAGAGAGGGAAAGCATGGGTCGGACAGGACTTACTCAAAGCCATATGATTCGTCTTGATACTGACGATGAAGTAAAGTTTTCTTAGCACAAACTAAATTTTTTCCTGCATGATTTGCGGCCTGTTCCCCCCAGAGCCAAGTAGAGGAGTTTAACACAGCGGCTGTACTACAGAGACACCCTGGGGGTCTGACCCGAGGGGCCCAGGGAGTGTCTCCTACACCCTTCGGACACGCTCCTCGTGTCCTCCAGTTTAGACCTCGGGCAGGGTGAGCCCATCCATCCTAATAATAAGTTGAGAGGTGGAGTCACGGGTTCTCCCGCCACCACCCTTCCTGCCAACGGTGAAAAGCACACACCGCGAGCCACTGCTAGCTGTGCTGGTTCACTGGGTCAAGTGGGACGAGCAGTGGCCACCGACCTCCCCTCCCCAGGGCCATGGTGCAGGCTGGCGGGCTCCGTGGGGCTCATTCCCTCATCCCCTGTCCCTCTGCCTCTCCAAGCCCCACGCTGCCTCCCTGCAGCCACACAGCTGTGGACTCTGGCACTCTGGGGCGACGAGTTACAGATGCCCTGTCAGAGAGGAAAGGCAAGAGCCAGCGGGAGTGTCTTACGCCACGTGATGCTGACCTCAGAAGTTACAGGCCCCTGAGCGACAGGACGCTTGCGCAGCCCAAGGCGCACCGCACATGCGCCCTCCGCGTCCCGTGGCCACAGCTGGACTAGTGTGAAGGCGTCTTGGAGATAGGGGTGTCGACACCAGTCTCTAGCTTCATAAATAATCTGATTCACGTTGTCTTTCTTGCTGAGTTATACATTTGAGTTTTACCAAAACAGAACCGTCTAAACATTCATTTTCAGCAGAAGTTCAAAGTACTTTCAATAATTGTTTTGCTCGGTTGCTATCCTAGTTACTTATTTCCTACAGAATTCCAGACACGGAAGGAAGAAACCTAACCACTATCCGTGAGTTGCTCCTTGTGGGACTCGCTGAGAGAACAGCAGCCTTCCCACATGAAAAGGACTCTCTCACAGGCTCCTGGAAGTGGTATCAATTGGTTTAAATTTTTCGGAGAGGATGATTTTACTTATGGAATAGAGAAAAGAACAAACAAAGCTCTGACAATCCTTGAAGCTGACCATGGATCTGTGGCATGAGGGGAAGAGGTGGGGAGAGTTGAGAACACACTGGGGGAAGAGAAAGCGGGAGGGGGTCAGAGAGCATAAGGGACTATGGATGGTGGGTGCCGTGGTGGTAGAGAACTACAGTGACCACATCTGACAGGAGAAATCCTATCCTGTCAAACAATGAACATATGTGTAAGAAAAAGGTACTTTTTTTGAATTGATAATACATTTTTTAAGCTATATCTATTTATGCATACAGAACTGGGGTACAGGCCAGAGATGCAGGGTGAGAGGATTCACCAGAGACAGAGTGAGGAGCAGAACAGGCAGATCAATGAAGTACATTGCTGAGGGGAGCAGCAGGAGAGATGGGAGAGATCAGCTGTACCATGTGGGTCACTCCCTGGCCAAGAATTGAACTCATGCTGCAGGGGCTTCAGACAGCTTCATAGCGTTGTGCTTGCACCACCAATAAAAAAATTTTTAAATTTCAGAAGTTAGAAAAATTCACATAAAGTTCCATCTAGCATCTCCCTTTCTAGAAAAAATACATGCACATGATGCCCATCTAAAATAACAGCCATGTAGCACAGCTTTTGTAATAGTCTGCAAAAAAGGAGGTACATCAGTGACATGAGTGGGGGAATGTTTATAACCTACAGTGCATCTAACAAAATACAAAATAACTTAAAAATAATGAGGACAAGGCTGTCCATGGCAGAGGAGGTCGATGGTATATTGATGAAACAAAAAAACCTCACACCAAATGACCTCATTTTTGTCAAAACAAAATTGTACACATACTGCCTGAAGCTAACAGAATGTGGATGCAGGTTATATTTCCATTTTTAAAAAATAATTGTGTACCACTTAAAAGAGGTACAAGGCAGAAAGCAATATCTTCAAAGATTCAGGGCCAGGGCCAGACTATAGCTAAGATCTGTGAACCATCTTCTCATCCTCAAATTTTGGAGCCATATCAAAAAACCCCACGTCCAGGATAATCTCCCAGGTCGTGGCTTCCCTCGGGGATCAGCTGGGTCACCAAGGCCCTAATGCCAATGTTGGAAGCACCGCCTCGTGGGCCTCAGTCTCGGGGGAAGGCAGAGCGTCTGGACAATCGCACATCTGGGAGGCCGCCCCAGTGAGGGCCACGGAATGAATCCATACAGGGCGTGATAAAGCGTCCCAGCGCCTCTTCCAGACGACCTCCTGCCAGGCCAAGCAGAAGCACCCCGGCAACTGCTCCCCAATGCCTTGCCTTCTCCAGGTCTGGGTAACTCCCTCCTGCCTCCCTGGGTGGACTGGTGCAATCAGCTGTCAGAGCAAGACTTGATGACCCCGGCTGTCTGAGGGAGCGTGGAAGAGCCACGTCCCGGCCATGGTCATTGGCTCTGGTGTTCACGGGGTGAGTACCTGCGCGGGGCCTTCTCACCCCATGGCAGTTTCTGAGCACAGCAAGCAACTTTGCCATGGGGTCCCGCTCATTTCCTCACTACTGAGCCAACCGTGAAGCTGAGTCCCTTCATGGCTTTCCCTAAGCTCTAAGGATAAACACCCCACATTTCCCAAGCTGTAGACTCAAGATCACCTGATCCTATTTGAAGCCCAGTTACAAAGACAAACTAGCAAAGGGGAACCAAGTGCAAGAAGAGAATGAAAGGTGGTTGTTGAATGGGTGGGGTGGGGCAGAAAGGGGCCTGCCTCGGAGCCAGGGAGTCCGATGGCCTGGCCCACCTCTATGCTTGGTGGACAGTGTAGTCTACCCTTCAGGTCCTAATAGCATCGCCTGAAAATGGGAATAATAATGTCAGCTCTCGAGTATTTTTGCGAGGATGAAATTAGAAACATTATGACAGACACTCAGCCCTGGCTAAATGTACAAGACAGCATAGTGGGAAAGGAGAAACAGAAAGCTGGAGGAGGGCCAGTCAGGGAAAGCTTCAAGAGGGCCGGCCCAGTGACTGGGAGCACTGATGTGGGGTTACCTGGGCATGAATTCAAATGGGGACTGCCACGCTTCCGAAGTTTGTGGCAGAGCGTGGAGAGAGCACAGATCATGGTGGCTGACTCACCACATGGAAACACATACACATCAGTTTAGAATCCCAAGTATATAGTATGTTCTCAAGAAATGTAGCTACAAGTTTTTCACTCATCACCAAGCCACACTGAAACCAGGTCAGGAGAGCACATTTTTGTATTTGCAAAAGTCTAATTTCTCTCTCGAGTGGCACTGTGGGGATGGCCATTAATTTCAGGTATGAAAACTGATTTGTTGATTTCATATGTAAAGGTTGATAAGGAAATTCGTTTCCAAAGAGGCAGCCGGATATGGGCAGACAGGGAAGAGCACTGGAGGTATCCAGATGTCAGAGAGGGCCAGCCAGGCCCTGCCCACTGAGTTATGCAGAGAGCGCCACCTCTTGGCCCTATGCCCTCATCTGTGAAGGGAGGGTGCTGGCGACTGCAGAAGTGGTAGCCTGGGAAGGTGCTATGCAGGTGAAAATGTTTAACAAATAGTGGTTGGTTTTTGTTTTTTTTTTAAGATTTATTTATTTATGCATACAGAAATGGGGTACAGGCCAGAAGTGCAGGGACAGTGTGAGGCTTTACCAGAGACAGAGCGGGAAGCAGAACAGGTAATGGACAAAGCACACTGCTGAGGGGAGCAGTGGGCGGATCGAGAGAGGTCTGCTGTGCCATGTGGGGCACAACACCTCTGGGGCAGGGATCGAACTCAAACTGAAGAGACTGTGGCTCCCTTGCTCGCTTGCAGTGCTGCACCCTAACCTGTTGCTCCACCAGGGAAGGCCTCACACAGTGGTTCTTAACTGCGCTCTTCTCCCAACCACTTAATTGTAAAGTTTAAGATTTTGTGGGACAATCAAGTTCCAATACTCTTGTGGACTGTTTAACTCTGATCTCTAGCCAAAAGGCTATGATTTATGGCTGGGCCAATCACTATGATTACTCTGTGATGAGAAGCCAGACTCACAGGCTTTGTTTAGTTCTGGGGACCACATGTAAGGACAGTGGCAACATGGAACAGATTCACAATAGAAACCTTGATGCAGCAATGATATCCTTCTAGAAAAGCCTGGAGACTGCAGAACAAGGCTGAGACCTTAGAGGGATTATTGCCAGCATTTATATGTTTTCCAAGGACCAAATGTTCTCAATTAATACTTACAACTTTATAAATAATGTGCTCTTAATCAAGAAAGCATACATCTATGCATTTTTAAATTCTTTTAAAGAAGTTTATTTATGCATACAGAACAGAGGTGCTGGAGAAAAGGGTGGGGGTGGAGGAGGGCCCAGGACAGGCAGGCAGACTGAAATACACTGCCAAGGGGAGCAGCAGGAGACAGGGAGAGGTCTGCACGCCATGTGGGTAGCAACCTGGCCACGGATCAAACTCCTGCTGCAGTGGCTGCGGACAGCTTCATAGTGCTGTGCTTTGACCTTGTGCCACCAGGGAGGACCCATATGTTTGTAAATTTTAGCGTCAGCTTCTCAAGTTTCACAAAAACTTGGGGCAGGAATCGAACTCAAACTGAAGAGACTGGCCTGAGATTTGGATTGCTAATGCATTTTATCCATAAATCAATCACAGAGGGGGAAAAATAACCCCACAATTTACAGAGGAGAAAATCCAGTCACATAGAAGGTAAGCAACTTCCTCACATTTATTTGGCTGATAAATGAAAATGCCAGGATTCCAGCCTCATGTCTGGATTTTTAACCACTGCACAGTGCTACCTGGGTTACTGTTTGGATGTCATAAGGACCTTTATACTGAATAGTAGCTGCACTCAGTGGGATTCTAGAAAGAGAAATAAACTCACTCCAGATGAGAGGCAATCACACTTTAGTTTCCTGACCATGAAAGCATTCATGAAGAAAAGAATGTTCACTTCCTTATGATCCTATAAAAGGGGATTGAACACTGAAAGATTTGGATCTTATTTTTTGCTCACATACCCCTTAGTTAAAACCTACGCACTTTGGGGGCCCTCCCTGGTGGCACAATGGGTTAGGGTGCAGCTCTGCAAGCTTACCACAGCCACTTCAGTGTAAGTTCAATCCCCAGTCAGGGAGCTGATCCACATGGCGTGGCAGACCTCTCCTGACCTGCCGCTGCTCCCCTCAGCAGTGTGCTTCGTCGATCTGCCTGTTCTGCTCCCCACTCTGTCTCTGGTGAATCCTCTCACTGCACCTGCGCCTCTGGCCTGTACCCCAGTTCTGTATGCATAAATAAATGAACATTAAAAAAAAAGAGTCAGAAACCAATGTATTCCATAGCTTTCTTTTCATTGCCAGAGACACAGCACATGTTCACTTATATAAGTAGATGAGAGCTAAAGAACTTTGATGATGTCACTTGTGACTTGCTATCCAAGTAAGATGAAAGAAACTAGTTTCACATATTATAAAAATGATTTTTAATGATGTGCTAACAACTAGGTTAGTCACCTTCTATTTTTTTAGATCAGAGACTGGGAAACTCACTAATCTGGAAATGGATTTGTTAGATTTGTTATCTGGTCATTAAAGTCATTAATTTTTGAAATATTTTTAATTGTTCCTTTTTTTTTGCTCTTTTGAGGTTTCCATGCTGAGGATTCTACATCTAGTAAAATTTGGGATGGATGAAAGTATGCTTTTCATTCATTAAGTGGGAGGCAAAATAATACATTAAAAAACAGCTTGAAAACAAATGACACAAAAAAGAAAAAAGTTGAGATTCAACAGGGTAGTTCTATGAAAACAATGTCTGAACAACTTGAGAAGTCTTTGGCAACCACCAAGGGCATGCCCTCCTCAAAATGGGACTCGCTGGGCCAAATGACCTCCAAAATCCTTTAGCAGGCAGAATTCTTGGTTACAAAACTCATCAGTTGGTCTTATTACCCTAAATGAGATGTCATGGTTTTAATTTGCAGAGGGTGGCATCATAGTCTTTTTTTTTTTAAGATTTATTTATTTATTCATACAGAACTGGGGTACAGGCCAGAGATGCGGAGGATGATAGGATTCACCAGAGATAGAATGGGGAGCAGAACACACAGATCGACGAAGTACACTGCTGAGGGGAGCAGCGGGCGGGTCAGGAGAGGTCTGCCTCACCATGTGGTCACCTCCGGGGCAGGGGGTATCGAACTCATGAGGAGTGGCTTTAGCTTCTTAGTGCAGTGCTTTAACCTACTGCACCACCAGGGAGGGCCCAATGGCATAGTCTTTTAAGTCAGATAAACTCAACTTTAAGTTTGAATCTGCCTTTATGAACTTAAATTTTCCATGCCTCGGTTTTCTAACTTACAAAATTAGAATTAAAATCATAGAATTGCCTCATAGAGTTATTCTAAGAATTAAATGGGTTAATACAGCAAAGGCCCTGGTTCAAGGTTCAGGTAAATATTCTGTAAATGTTAGCTATGGTGACGGTGACTATCACTGATCACAATTAAATCATTATCTCTAATTGAGCCCTTGATTCCTTTATCAGAATCATGTGTAGTTGACATTGCATGACCAATGCATGGTATCTAAACAGCCTATGCCAGCATTCAAAACTATAAATAATCTGTTTTGTTCTCATGGCAACAGATGGCTAACAACAACTGGACCAGTGTATCTCATTTTGTCCTCATGGGCATGTCCACTCGCCCAGAAGAGCAGATTCCACTTTTCATTCTTTTTCTATTCATGTACACAATCAACATTTCCGGCAACTTTGCCATCATCACACTGATTATCTCTTCTCCCCGCCTCCACACCCCCATGTACATCTTCCTCAGTAACTTGGCCTTGGTTGATATTTGCTTCACTTCAACCACGGTCCCCAAGATGCTGCAGAACATCTTTTCCTCTACGAAGGCTATTTCCTACATGGGCTGTTTAGTCCAGACTTATTTCTTCATTTGCTTTGCAGCCATGGAAAACTTCCTCCTGGCTGTGATGGCCTATGACAGATACATAGCCATCTGCCACCCTTTCCGCTACCCTGTGATCCTGACCAGGATACTGTGCTCGCAGCTGGTGGTCGTGTGCCATCTCCTCTCCCATCTTCATGCCCTGCTGCACACCTATCTCATGGGCCGACTTGTCTTCTGTGCAGACAACAGGATCCCCCACTTCTTCTGTGATCTCTACCCTCTGATGAAGATCTCTTGCTCCAGCACCCACCTCAACACCCTAATGATTCACGTAGAAGGTGTGATTATCATCAATGGAGCTCTGGCCTTTATTATCATCTCCTATGCCTGCATCATCTCAGTGATCCTCCGGAGCCCCTCAGCCAAGGGCAAGTGGAAAGCCTTTTCAACCTGCGGCTCTCACCTCACCGTGGTGGCCATATTCTACGGCACCCTCACCTGGGTCTACTTCCGGCCTCTTTCCAGCTACTCAGTGACCAAGGGTCGTATCCTAACAGTCATGTACACAGTGGTAACCCCCATGCTGAACCCCTTTATTTACAGCCTGAGGAATGGGGACATCAAGGAAGCTTTCAAGAAGTGGATCAGCCGAATACAGACTTATTTCTTCAAATAAAGCCCCAAAACACAGTTTCAGATTTTGTTTAAGAATCTGGGAATGTGGCTTTGTCCCTCACACATTTGCTTCTTTAGAACTTTAGAAATATCTAAATTAGGTAAATGTCATGGATTTTCTCAATAGATATGATACTAAGCAAAAATAAAATAAAATCAGTGATAAGCCTCACTTTTTTTTATTTTATTGAGGAAAAATTTGTTTACAGTACTGTACATGATTTAAGGGTACAGGTTCACAACTATTAGATGTGTTGCACCCCACCAGAGCTTCTAGGATCCTCTACCACTTAACATGGAACCTCTTCTAAGAATCCCCCTACTCCCACGGCAAGAATTTTCTAAGGGGAAGAAATAGTTAAGAGAGTACATTTTTGAAAAATAATTATGCAATTCCATCAAAATTTATTGCATTTAGATGATACTCTTACTCTTCCAGGAGTTTATCTCAGAATGACTACATATACCATGAATACATTACAAATGTGTAACTATATGCATATATTTTGTATTTAATGCACTCGTTCATGATAATGAAATTTTCAAAATAAGTTTCATGCACTGCACACTAATGCGATTCTAGCTCACCGTGTTTAGCTGTTAGAGAGATAGTGCCTGTCCCCAGCTCTTTCCCATCCCTGCCATAGCTTTAGCCAGGCGGAATATTCACCCCCATCCCACTGGGTCTGGGCTTGCCCTAGCCAGCAGTTTATGAATAGGCATAACAAATGCTGCTTCCGATAAAAAGTTCTGAATGGACTGGAGCTGCCTCAGACTGTTTGCCTCAGACTCTCTCAAGCACTAGCCTTTACCGTAAGAAAGTTCATCTTGTAGAGCTATGGCCACTTAGCTTGAGTCTCAGAATGAAAAAGTAAACAGAATGGAACTTGGCCCAGAGTCTGAAGTATAGAGTTGCCTTTTACAACTTGCAGGCTTTTGACTGAAAAATAAATGTCTGTTGTTTTAAGTCGCTGAAGTTAAGTTACCTCTTAGAGTAAATTCCAATCAGTATAATATATGTGTACTATGGAGCTGTGCAGTCAATAAAAAAAGAGGTAGATTGAGTCCTGACCTTACCCTCACTCACACAACAGCTTTCAGATACATGTAAAGCTCTACCCAGCAGCTCCATCCTTTTCTCCCACTATTTCTTCATCTGCATATTATTGGTAATGAGTAATAATTATAAAAATAGACTCCATATATTCTACTTATTCTGAGCTTATCACTATTTTGATAATAGTGATAATAGTGATATTTTGATATATCACCTACCTTTTACTCATTGCTGAACATACAATGAAGAAGAGTCTCATCAATAAAAGGGGGTGAGAAAACTGAACAGACACATGTAAAAGAATGAAACTAGATCACCATCTCATGCCACTAAAATCAACCCCAAATGGACTAAAAACTTTAATATAATACCTGAAACTATAAAATATATAGAATAAAACATAGGCAAAAGCTCTCTGAGGTAAGTCTCAGTGATGTTCTGTGGGTCTGTCTCCAACAGCAGGAGAAAGAAAAGAGAATATAAAGACCTGGCACTACCTCGGACAGAAAGCCCATGCATTGTGAAAGAAACCCTCACTAAGATGCAAAGGCGGCCGGCCGCCTGCTGAGAGCGAGGACACCTGTAAACCACATATCAGGTAAGAGGTCGACATTCAGATACATAAGCAACTTGTACAACTCAACCAAAGAACACTGCCTGACTTTAAAAATGGACAGGTATCTTCTCATAGTCCATGTGGATTCTGCATCCATCTCCCCTTTACTTCATATATTTCCTGACTTCTATTTCCCTGTCATCCTACCTCCTTATGTTTTTGCTATCAAATTAAAATAAGTCAAAGACAAAGAGAGAATGAAGGTAACAAGAAAAAGTGTCATTACTGACCAGGGAAACCCCATAATGTTATCAATGGATTTCTCCACAGAAATGCTACTGGGTGGTTACCAGGGGAGGGGGTGGTGGTATGGGTGATAACAGGTCAAAGATAAGCAAAAGACCACTCTTTTCTAGGGTTGCTATCCACCAGACTTTCTGCTTTCTTCTTACTAATGGCCATTTCTCAGTTTCCTTTGCAAACTCCTTTCCAGAACTGTAATGTCGAGTGCACACCCATCTCAGGTTTCCATCCATATAACTCTTATATGTGTTTTTTCCTAGGTAATATCCACCCCAAAGTTTCAAATATCATTTACATCTGGTGACATTTCGAGCTCAAGATACAATTTCCCCATGAATCTCAAAATTATGTATTCAATTGCCTATGAAACATCTACAATAGGATGGATATCAAAATTTAACATGACCAGAAACAGTGTTATTGATTGTGTCCCTCCCAAACCAAATACACAAAACCTTCACTTCCACAAAACCTTCCACACATAAAAAAGTGGCAAGGTCATTCTACCCTCTTCACGTTCCATCCTGACTCTCCTTTTGTTCTTATTTACTATATCAATATGATAGTGTACCTAAATAGCTCTGCTTCACCCATGTCCCAAATCTGACCACATTCTCCTGGCACGAGAGACACCAGGCAGAGCCTGTGCCAGCACCCATTATCGTAAGTGACCTACACTGTCTTTCCTGGAGTGGGGCAAAGTTCAGATGGAATAAGCCAGCCACAGTAAGTACTGAAGTGAGGTGAGAGGTTGCTGAAATGATGAGGGACCATAAGTTCACTGCAATTTTAACAGAAGCTGAAGCTTCTCTCCAGTTTACCAAAAACTCACTCTTCTATTTAATGACATTGTAACTCAGGCTGCTTCTCTCTGAAAACATGTTATACCATCAAAACCCTGAAGAACACACTGACTTGTAATTATCTGGCCCTATTTGATCCATGCCCCATATTAAATATGAAAAAATATGAAATTTAGATGTGATTTTAAAATATCATTTCAGATAGTTTTACAATGAGTATTTTGAAACTAAATGCAGGGATTGCTAGGGACCAGAATATCTGGTGAACTCAGTCTTCCCAAACCCTAACAAAAAGGTACTAACCAAGAAGGTCATTCCATAAAAATGTGAACCATACCTGTTGTTAGGAAGGGACCGTTTCTGTCTGAGACATTTTCAAGCTAACACCTGGGGCTCAGGAAATGTGTTGCCATTTCCTGTTTGCCTGGGAACCAGGCTGGAAGTTTCTTGAGATGCAGCATTTCCTGAAAAGCCTTCGCAGAGCCCCCTTAACCTCCTGGTTCCTCAGGCTGTAGATCAGAGGGTTCAGCATAGGCGTGACCACTGTGTAAAAGATGGCCACCTGGCGATCCTGGTCCAAGTTATAGCTGGAAGATGGCCGCAGGTACATGCGGATCACAGAGCCATACAGGAGCAGCACAACCAGGATATGGGAGCTGCAAGTGGACAGGGCTTTGCGCAGGGCAGTGAGTGAGTGCATGCGGATAATGGCAGCACCAATGCGGGCATAAGACCCTAAAATGAAGAAGAAGGGGCTGACCACCACTGCTACGCCCTCAGTGAATATTAGCATCTCATTGACCACTGGCCGGGTGCAAGAGAGTTTCAGCAAGGGTGTGATGTCACAGAAGAAGTGGGTGATCTGGTTGCCACAGAAGGTTAAGCGGGTGACCAGTACACTATACAGGAGGCTATTGAGGCTGACAACTGCCCATGACATCAAGGTTATACGCAGGCATAAATGACGGCTGACAATGGCAGAGTATCTTAGGGGGTCACAGATGGCAACATAGCGGTCATAGGCCATGGCAGCCAACAAGTGGCCTTCCATGCTGCCCACAGCCATGAAGAAGAATAGCTGGGTCATGCAGCAGTTAAACGAGATGGTTCTAGTCATGGACAGTGTGTGCGCCAGCATCTGGGGAACAGTGATGGTTGTCAGAAATATGTCAATGCAGGAAAGCTGACTGAGCAGGAAATACATGGGGGTCTGGAGCTTGGGGTCTGATAGGGCAACAGCCACTAGAAGAGCATTGCCCATAACGGCCACCAGGTACATGGCCAGGACAACCCCAAAAATAACTGGTTGCATCTCTGGCAAGTTGGATAGACCCAGTAAGACAAAGTCTGTCACTGCTGTCCTGCTTCTATTAGCCATCAGATATGATCCACATCACCTGTGGGAAAAAAGTGTCAGGCTCAAACAGTACTAAAATTCACTCTAGGATAGCTTATAGGGAACATCTTTTCTTGCTTGGGTGCTTCTAATTTCCAAAGTTTTTTCTTGTATTCCATTCCCTTGATTATGATCTTTCTATCTATCCCCTCACCACTCACTCCACAGCCTCTTGCAGGTTCATTTATTGACCACTTACAAGCTCTCAATTTGACAGATACTAAACACAGTTGCATAAGCTTTACATGGCCCTCCTCCCCCCTGCTTTTATGAAATGCACTGTATAACAAGGAAGAACTCACTAAACGCTATTTTTTTGATCCTTGCTATGAGCTAGGAAATAAATTATCAAGCAAATGTCAATGCTTACAACAATCCCATCTGGCAGACACTACTTTTAAATCATATTACAGGTGAGAAAACGATGGCAAAGAGACTACTGATGGTTTTACAGAATCTGAGTAACAAAACATAAATTAACCTGTAAAATGTGTTTGGGCTTAAGCACCACACACCACTGGTTGTTAGGGCTGGAAAGGGAAGGAACAGATGTCAAGGTTCCAGTCAGATGACTGAGTCTCTACATCTATGATACAGTATTGAGTGAGAGCTGGTCCTAGCTTTGTCCAGAAGCTTTGCTGTATTCTTTCCATAGGGTTACTTCTGTTCCATTAAGTCTATCAAACTCACCTGGGATTAAAGTAGAATTTATTAACAGAATCAGAAATTTTTATTAGTTTATTTTTAAGTGCAGTAACTATTAATGACTGAGTTTCAATGAAAAATGTATTCTGATGAATCATATCACCTGCCGGTGGATGAGATCTCCATGTCATTTCAGATCAGCTCTTCCCCACAGGAAGTTCCACACAGTATGCCAAGGAGATATTTGAGGCTGCTACATGAGTACTGACATTTTGCTGAAATACTCTATCTGTTCACGAACATGTAACTTTTCATCTGGAATGTAGAAAATATAACCAAAAATAGAAGTCTCTGACCCTGTTTGCCCACCTCCAGTTCAGTTCAAAGCTCCTTGTTCTCAACTTCTCTGTATCTAACATCAAACACCCACGTTAGAAGTCATGTAGAGCTGTGTTCCCTGCTTCACCACATTCTCACAAAATCAGGAGTTGCCTTTTTGTTATTTTCCTGAGAAGTGTTTTATGGGCAACTCATCCCAATAACAGAGCCTCATTCGTGTATTCACGCTGGGACTCTACTCACCCCAGGAGACTCCAATTATGTTCAGATGAAATGCTAATTAATTGGGCTGAGCCCTTTTACCTACATTTTTCAAAGGGATGGCAGCCCCTGAGTCTGTTTTTTTTATTTCTTCTTTATGTGTAGACCTCACTGAGACAAAAATCATAAAGCTTCTAGAAAAAACTCTTTCTAAAGAAAGTCTGCCCTTTGGGGGACTCCATAACCTTCATAATGTCAACAGCTGGATAAGGAGAAAGCCCCAGAGGAAACTGACCTCCAATGTCATCCTCCTAAGAAGCTATCCTTCCAAACCTAACCTTTCTGTAATTCTTGGATGTTTGTTTTAAATCTAGGCATCTTAACAAACTAGTTACAAGACATAACTAGGCAAAAATGCAACCTTTCTTAAACACTGTTGTGTTTACATTATCTTCGCCAATGACATTTTCATTTCTAGTTCTCACCAACCATATCCTTCTGCTAGAATCTACCTGTCCATTCGCTAGTCTATTTTAGACTATCAAATTCATAATACTTGATTTTAACAATTATTTGAGCAATGAAAGGTGCATCAAGAAGTGGGGACAATATTGAAAAATAATGAGATTATTTGCAACTTAGAGAGTCTCAGTCTCATCATAAAATATAATAATAATAATGGCATGGCATATTGATATCAACTAAATATTGTGGAAATGATCACAAATGGGGCACAGACCAGTATTTTCCACTGTCTACCAACACAGAAGAGCTTACTGCTAAATAACCAAATATGATATGTGCAGCAACTGATCACAACCTTCTTTGGGTCACGATTTCTTTAACTATAGAAACCTTTACAATATTTACTAAATAATTGGAAATTTCAACACTGACTAGATTTTTTATGTTATCAAAAGACTGAATTTCAAGTATGATGATGGCATTGTGCTTGTAAAAAGGATTTATCCTATAGAAACTGATATTTAAATATGCATAGGTAAAATAATATGCTCTCCTCAGCAGTGTATTTCAGTATATCTGCCTTTTCTGCTCCTCACTCTTGTCTCTGGTGAATCCTCTCACCCACCATGCCTCTGTCCTGTACCCCAGGCCATAAAATAAATAAATCTTAAAAGAAAAGGAGGAAAATTTTCCATTTGTGACAATGTGCATAGAACTAAAAAATAAATCAGTGGCATAAATCAGAAGAAGGAATGCAAATACTAGATGCTTTCATTCATGTGAAAAATATAGACAGCTAATACCAAACCAAAGCAGACCCTTGAAATCTCACCACAGAACTAGAGGGGGAAGGCTGAGGGAAGGTGAAAAGTAAAGTGGGATAGGGGCCCAATGGACCAAGGTGGAGGACTGTGGGTACTTTGGTGATGGAAGTAGTGTGGTAATGTACATTTGAGGAAATGCAAAATATATATCTCTAATAAATACACAGTGCTGTAAACAACATTACCTCAATAAAAAATAATTTTATTTAATTTTTTCTTCATTTTTAAAATAGAGGAGACAGACAAATACCAGACGGTTTCATTTACATGTGGAATATAGAGAAACAGAGGGTCAATTTTTTTTTAAAGATTTATTTATTCATACAGAACTGGGGTACAGGCCAGAGATGCAGAGGGTGAGAGGCTTCACCAGAGACAGCGTGGGGAGCAGAACAGGCAGATCCACGAAGTATACTGCTGAGGGGAGCAGCGGGCAGGTCAGGAGAGGTCTGCCACGCCATGTGGTCATCTGGGGGGCAGGTGGGGATCGAACTCATGCTGAAGTGGCTTAAGCTTCTTAGTGCTGTGCTTTAACCCGCTGCGCCACCAGGGAGGGCCAGAGGGTCAATTTTAACTAAACTAATAAAGTCTGATGCTACCAGAGGAGGAGGGAAAGGTGGAGAACAGGGTAGGAAGGGAGCATAATGGACTACCCTGGAGGACAATGGGAGTGGGTGTGGTGTAACATAAACCTGAAGAGTGAAAGCCTATATTTCTAAATTATATACAGTGTTCTAAACCAAAGTCACCTTAACTTTTATTAATAATAATAATAATAATAAGGTCATATAATGCAAATCCTGGCTGTCCAGACCTATGCACTTGAGGAAAGAAGCTTCCCTAAATTGCTTTCCCTACCCCTAGGTGTGTTGACATTGTTCATTCATTCCTACTTTTCTTTATTGCCTTATTAAGATCTACCTTGAGCTTCTAATGGAAATTTGATTTGGAATGGACTGGATCAAGGATCCTTGGATCCTTGGATTTAGACCAGCAAGAGTTGGAGGGCCACAGGTAGAAGGCTTGTAACTGCCTGCTTCCCTCAGCCTCAAGACTACCACACTAGATGCATCATAATCTTCATAGCATGCTACAGTCTTTACCTTGGCCCCCCAAATCATCTTGCTTTCTTATTTCCTTGGCATAGAATATCACTATAAGTGACCACAATAGACTGTCCAAGGCAGAACAGTAACACTGATGATAATTTATATCTACTTTATGGGCCTTCTGGATCAATTCTACCTCTACGCCGTCCCTAAAGTAATGACCTCCCTATTCTTGGCTTAATCAGTCCAATATTGTGGGACTAATATATGCTTATAGAATTCTGAAATTATACATATGATACAGGATCAATTTCATTGGGAACTAACAACAATTATTTTTAGTCCCTCAACTTTGCTTATTTCTTCTTATTTCATTATTTTTATTTATTTATTTTTCATTTTATTTCCCTCCTCCCCCACCTCACCTACCCATCATCACCACAGTTCCCCACATTCCTCCCCCCTTCATTCCGATCACTCTCTGTACACCTCCCCTGTAGGATCTCCCTGGTTTAGAATTGTCGGGTTTTGTTTTATTTTGTGGTATATCTATGCACAATGGAATACTACTCAGCAATCAAAAAGATAAACTGATACCACTAACAACAACTATTTTTTTTTAATTCCCATTATGTTTTAGTAAATAGCAGATTCCCCATTATAATATACAACTATATCCTTCTTTGGAGAAAATGTCTATCCAAATCCCTTGCCAATTTTTTTAATTGGGTTTTTTTCTCACTCTTGAGTTGTAGGCATACCTTACATATTTTGTATTTAACTCCTTACCATGGTTTGTAAATACTTTCTCCCATTTCATTCCTTTCTTCTTGGGCATTGTTTCCTTTACCAAAATGTTCAGGCATTACTCGGAATTTAGGAGACTCAGAGAGAGACAGGGCCACATAGAGTAGAAACTTTGAGATATGACTCTCTTGGTCCCTTTAGTGCCTTTCATAATTGAAAATAATTGGTTGTTTTGTATTTGTTTTCCCAAATGAACTCCATGTATTTGAGGAAACTACACAAGACAAAAATCACAGAACGTGTCACACAGTTCCATCTGATTGGGAGAGACTTGCAGGATTGGAAAGGAATCACTCAAAATCAAGGATTGGTGTGCTTGTCAAGACCAAGTAAGTCCTAGGCAGCTGTAACTATGGTTGAGAAGGTCATAAACGCAAATGCAGGATACAAGTAAATACACTTGCACAGATACACACTCAGAGTTACAACTCACAAAGCTGGAGAGAAAGGAGATGAGTTTGAAAGTAACAAAATGTTATTTATGTTATCTCTGCTGTATCCATGTCTCTATTTGTATCTTTTCTTCTGTTCTCAAATGATGACTTATGGGGCTGGAGGTGGAGAGAGGAAGGGAATACATTTAAGATGTATGGAAAATATAGATACATTTTCTAATGCTGGAAAATTATGTAAGGTAATAACAGAATTCAATGTCCTAATTCTAGGATTAGTGATATGGAGGAGCATATAAATTCAAGATGACTCGAAAGCTGGGTACAGGCCCACCCTGGTGGCGCAGCAGGTTAAAGCACAGCACTGAGAAGCTAAAGCCACTTCAGCATGAATTCGATTCCAGCTCCAGAGGTGATCCACATGGCAGGGCAGACCTCTCTGACCTGCCCACTGGTCCCCTTAGCAATGTACTTCATCAGTCGGTCTATTCTGCTCCCCACTCCGTCTCTGGTGAAGCCTCTCACTGCCCCTCCACCTTTGGCCTGTATCCCAGTTCTGGATACATAAATAAATAAATCTTTAAAAAAAAAAAAGTTGGGTACAACTATCTGGGCAAGTTTATTTACTAAAATCCTAAACAAACAGATATTTCCTCCAGTCTCTATTCTGTCCCCAGCCATATATATTGCCCCAAACTTTAAGTCAGAAATGATTAGCAACAGAATACAAGAAGACAGAAAAGGGACATCTCTGTGTTTATTTGTGTCTCTGATCTTCCCACCCTCCTGTCTATTCTATTTCTCCAATGGTTCTCTTAGAAATAAAAGGGAAGTGGAAAATATTAGTGAATTAGTGGAGGAAAGCAGTAGTGCAGATAAAGAAAGGTGCTTGGAAAATGCATGCTTCAAATGGTAGGACAGTCTATTAATTTTTACTTTACTTCTCTTTTAGCATAGCAAAACCATGAGATGGAACAATCTAACACGACCTGCTGAATTCATCCTCCTGGGACTTTCCTCGAGAGCTGAGGACCAGAAGCCCCTGTTTGTCTTATTTCTTATCATCTACCTGGTCACTCTGGTAGGAAACCTGCTAATTATCCTGGCCATCTATTCCGATAGTCACCTGCAGACACCCATGTATTTCTTTCTTAGCACCCTGTCCTTTGTTGACATGTGCTATACAACAGTTATTATTCCAAAGATGCTCGTAAACTTCTTATCAGAGGCAAAAACCATCCTCTATAATGAGTGTCTGACACAGATGTATTTCTTCCTGGCCTTTGGGAATGTAGACAGTTACCTCTTAGGAGCCATGGCCATTGACCGCTATGTGGCCATATGTAACCCTTTCCACTACATCACCATAATGAGCCGTAAGTTCTGTGTCCTTCTACTGATAATCTCCTTCCTCGTCCCATTTCTTCACTCACTCCTCCATGTCCAATTGGCGAATCGACTCAAATTCTGCGCCTCCAATATAATCCGTCACTTCTTCTGTGATGTCAACCCAATGCTGAAGTTGTCCTGTTCATCTACATTTGTCAATGAGATCGTAATTAAGACAGAAGGACTGTCTGTCATCATGACCCCTTTCACGTGCATCATAATCTCCTATCTGAGAATCCTCATCGCTGTTCTGAAGATCCCTTCTGCTGCTGGGAAGTACAAGGCCTTCTCTACTTGTGGCTCCCATCTCACCGTGGTCGCCCTGTTTTATGGAAGTATCAGCTATGTCTATTTCCAACCCCTCTCCAGCTATACTGTCAGGGATCGAATAGCAACACTTTTCTACACCATATTGACTCCGATGCTAAACCCATTTATCTATAGTCTAAGGAACAAAGACATGAAACAGGGCTTGGGAAAACTGATTGTTAGGATAAAATCCCAATGATGTGGATTTTATACCAAGTACTAGGAAATTCTGCAGCTTCTCTAATCTGATCACAACTGGTGTTTATGATTAACAAGGAATGGCAATAAAGGCACTTTGTAGATGATGAAAAGATATTAATTAAATACAAAGTTTTCCCTGGCATTTTTCTATATTACCCTAGTAGAAGCCAGAATTAGCTAGTTGGATTAGCTCTATCTCAATTTTTCTGCTAAATTTGATTCATCTGTCTGCCACAGATCTCTGAGGTATGTACATACTTCTGTGAAGCCATTTATCTTAATTTGTGAAATTCTTTATAAATGGGGTGTGTGTGTGTGTGTGTGTGTGTGTGTGTGTGTAAGCACACACGAGAGCAAGAGAGCGAGAAAGCCCACTCATCAACATTAGTTTGGAAAGTTCTCTAGAAGGCATCAGTCTTTTATCAAACAGATTATAATCATAATATTCTCCTTGGCATCTTACCACCCCATGGCTTTCATAGACCTCAATCTCTTAATGTATAGTGTCAACCCAACATTTTACTATTAGTAAATCAGCTACTCATCTGCATGCAATGAAAAATAAATCCTCTGTATTTCAGTATTCATGCCCTGTAGTTTGTTCCCAAATTGCCCGTATTACCTCCCCCTAAATCTGACTTGATTTCTAACATGTCTTCTATTTTTCTGATAAAAATAAGAATATTTATCCTATGATGACTTACTGAATCTATAATACTGGTTCTTAGTGAAGGGCTAACAGCTAGTATCTTTTAAACCCATTACTCACTGACAGCCACATTTTACTTTCTTCCAAGAAACAAAGCATTGGCCAACAAACTTCAGGAAAGGAATCTCTAACCCACAGTCAGAGACTCACACACTGTCTACTGCTGAAGCTGTTGCTGACCTGTTACCTGAGAATATGTTTTCCAGAACAATTCCTTAAAATTATGGGTGCCCAATGGGTGACACATCCATGCCAACTTTGATCAAGTGTCTCTGACAACCTGAGGGATACAGCACCATTTCTATGGTTAGATTCTAAGGGGGAAAAAAAACTACAATAGATTTGCAGTATCTGTTATAGGCATGAGAGCAGGAGCTGTGAGTATACATGCAACATGGGTGATATTTATTCACATACCAATTTTCATTATGTTCAATGTAGCTAGATGCTCAACTTTATAAGTAATCTGTGAATAAATTCAAATAACCTAACACCTTTTCAGACCCTGCATGTTTTTAGGGCTCAACTTGTGAGAGCTCAGAAGTGTGTAATTTATTGATTGTACTTAAAGACAAGACACAATTGATTCACCCAAGGATGTCTGAGTGATGCATAGAAAAGTTGCCACAATAAGCTCTTCATAAAAATTAATAAAGGCTTGTGTATAAATGAAGATGTAAATCTTAAAAGTGGGTTAGTGTAGTGTTTTGTGGTTTCTTTTCTTTTTTTACATACTTGTTAACTTTTTCACAGAATAGGATTTCTGTCACCATAGTTCTCTTCCCACGGAGGCATCCATAATCCTCCACCATACTGATTATCTTCCTTTATGCCTTGTTGTTTATATAATAGCTGGGATATGCTAAGTCAAGTAAATTAACCTCATGGTGTTTTAGACAAGGGATAGATAATGCTAAATTTCATATGAAAGAATGAGGAGTTTTTAAATATTTTTTATTTTGCCATGATAACCCCTAACCTAGGGCCACACTGAATCTGGGAAGATTATATTAATTTTGTTCCTTTGTTACATGTAGAAAATTAGTTTTAATTTCTATGTGACTGTAGTCAGTTGATAAGGACTTCCTACATGGCTTTAATGAGAAAATTTGTGCATCTCTGAGCTGAACAAAGAGTGATGATAGCATCTGCTATAGGGAGAGAGGCAGAGCTTACTGGTACATGTAAAAGTGAGTTTCACAGTAATACATTCTGAAGACACGGACTGGCAAAAGTGAAACTTCATTTCTATAATTTGATGTCTACTTTTTATTTTTAACTTCAATCCTAAATCTATCTAATAACTCAATTCTGACTTTTTCAACCCAATCCAAAAATTTCTTAGTGACGTTTTTGATTTATAATTTAGCACCATTCATTCATTTCCTCTTCCAAGTCCTGATATGCAGGTAAATTCCCCCTGATGGGGCCAAAAACAGAACAGGTCTTTTATTAGACCAAGCTATCTTTAGCTCTATGCTAATACCCACTCCTTCCATCCTTCACCATGGATGACAGATGGCGAAGGCTTGCTTTTGAGGTTGGTGACTTGTTCTCATTACTCCTTATATTGGATAGTGATGGCCCAATGGCGCTATCCCATCAGCCATAAGGAGGTGTTTCTCCTACGTCATTTTGATGTGAGTCTCCTCTCCTTCCCACAAACCTGCCTTTGTATTTCTCACTTAATTTGATTGAGCCACCATGGAACTTGGGAAAACCTTTGTAAGTCCAAGAGAACCTAGCTACCTCCAGGAAAACAATGAGGTAACTTAACTATTCAGACCTCCAACCCAATGGCAGCCTTTTCCAAGGCTCATTCGAACCCCATGGGTGGGCAGGCCACTGGGACAGCCCTCAACTGGCACAGGCACTTGTAGGCTTACAGACTTACAGGACCTTCAAGAACCTCTCTAACTTTATCTAAATGTGTCCCTTCACTCTGATTTCTCTTTCAACTCATCACTCGGTTATATATGAATCCCAAATGCTGACTCTTTAATGCTAATAATTTGTTGTCTAATACACTGGTTTATAAGTACACCTGTTAGGCTGAATTGTGTCCTCAAGAAACTTATAAGAGGAAGTCGTAAGACCCTGTATCTCAGAACATAATTTATTTGATGAATCTTTAAGTTAATTATAGCTATTATTCTTGGTGTCTTAGCACCTTTATAATTAATGAGTCTTTCTGAGAAACTGTCTTCTGAACTATAAAATAAAATAATTAAAAATTTTAAAAATTTTTTAGTTACAACTAGTGAAAAATAACTTCTGTGACCACAGGGTCCTTGAAGATGCTGCTGTAAGCTAACATCTTGAATTCTGTGGGCTGTAGAAGAGGCTCTTGCCTCTGAAGCTGTGAAAGGGAAGCTATGACAGCTCCTTATCCTGTCTGACCTGGTCAGGCAGGAAAGTCACGTGAGATGCCGACTCCACCCTGCAGACTCTGAACTCCCGCCAGACGCTGCCCCCCAATGACGGGTGGCGCCACCCTGCAGACAATGAAGTCACGCTTAAACACTGCCCACCAGTCACGGGCTCACGTGAGACATACCCCGCAGACACTGAACTCATCCAAGGGCACACACCCCAGTCTCAGGGCTCACGCAAGGGCACACCTCCCAGTCTTGGGGCTCACACAAGTGGGGGCCCCTTTCAGATCTTGAGATCACGTGAGGCGCCACCCTGCAGACACTTAAGCGCGGGCCACAGGAGGCACCAGCCCTCAGGCATCATGCCCACCCGAGCGGCACTCCTCATCTGCCAGCTCACAAAAGACCAAACCCCGCCCCCATGTCAGTGAGGTCCCGGGAGAAGCAGCCCTTTAGCAAGGGGACGAGGTCAAGGCTGCATGGTGTGGGGTCCACGCCATGTCCTGCAATTCACGGGGATACCTCGTGGGAGAGGTAGGAGCCATTAGTGAAAGCGAGCAAGAGGCCACCCCTCCGGAGGAGAGCACACAGGAGACAAGGTCCCTGAGACTACAGTCTGAGCCTGAAAGATAACACAAGTGCCCTAGACTGTTTTAGAAATACAGGAAAACTTAAGGACAATGGAGAACAAGATCTTAATTGAGATCAGAAATACCATTCTTTTCCTTTACCATATGTAAGTTTGAGTCATTCACATGCTAGTATGGACAATTCACATGCTAGTGTGAACACGAAGCTGCAGGGTACTGCAGAGGCAGTGGGTGCAGCAAAGATCTTTCTCCAGGAGTTGTCACATCTGCCACAGAGCCCAAGGGCCTGCTTACAACCCCCAGAGGTGTCACCCTCAACCATGGAGTAAAGAGAGGTGGCAACATTCTTCCTAAGTCCCTTATGTCAACAACTGCACTCCTGGAGACCATGCCTCCCTTCCCTAGCACAGCAGAATGGTTCTGCAAGTTAGACAGGTGACTTCGAATAGATTTCACCACCAGGACAGACTGCTCCAAATTATCAGAAGCTTCTCATCAACGTTATCTCAACTCGAGATCCCGAGAGTCATGTATTTTCAAGTACCCTTCTCAACTGAGACACACTCGCAGTCCAAAGATAGTGATAAACTTTGCTTTATCCGTCCCCATTTATGTTCTGCAGCTTGAAACAAAGCCTTGACCTCTCGCAGCCCTAAGAGGTCCTGCTGGGTCCTGAAGAGACCAGGTTCCCCACGGCATGAACTTCAAGACCTGGGGAATCCAGGACCCTTAGGTGAAGTGATGCCTATTTTAGTTTTATATTGACTTAATCAGTCCGGAATATGTTGATATATAGTACTTTGATGTCAGTCTTCCAGATGCCACTTACTTCATAACTTTCCCACTGAATTAAAACTCCCTAGTAACATATAATCGGCTCTCATCAATATTTAACTATTTCTGAACTCCTTATTCTTTTGCACTGGTTTATCTCTCTGTCAACCATAAGGTTGCATGGCCATAGCTTTTTAAATAAAATATTCAAGCGATTTTTTCTTTGAAACCTGTTTTCAAAATTTCAACTTTATTTTCTTTTTTTTTTTTTTTTAAAGATTTATTTATTTGTGCATACAGAGCTGGGGTACAGGCCAGAGGCTCAGGGGCGGTGAGAGGCTTCACCAGAGACAGAGTGGGGAACAGAACAGGCAGATAGACGAAGTACACTGCTGAGGGGAGCAGCGGGCGGGTCAGGAGAGGTCTGCCACGCCATGTGGTCACCTCCGGGGCAGGCGGGAATTGAACTCATGCGGAAGCGGCTTTAGACTCCCAATGCTGTGCTTTAACCCGCTGCGCCACCAGGGAGGGCCCTTTATTTTCTTTTTTAACTTATCATTCTCCTGTGCATGAATTACTAGAACAAATGGGTTGTATGTCAAGTGCTTAAACCAGTATCAAGCCTGATAAGCAATGAATAGTGTTGTTTTGTTACTGTTATCTCCTCCTTTATAATGCCTAGTTTGAGAAGATGGATGATTTGCATTTGTTTTGCTATTTGTTTTTTAATCAAAATTTATTTCATCTTCCATTAATTTACATAACTATAATTTGGGGAGACAGCTCCACACCTGCACATGCTCCCCTCACTCTGTACCAAAGCTCCAGCCCAGCCCCAGTACACTGTCACACTCCCTCCTCTCTCTCTCCTCCTGGCCCCACCCCCACTGGCACTCATTACATTTTTCACAAAGTCCAAGCATTATTTCTGTTGTGTTTTGCCAGTTTGTTTTCCTTGGCATTTATATTCCACAAATGAGTGAACGCATCTAGTAACTGTCTTTCCTGATTTATTTCACTTAGCATCATCACCTCAATATGTATTCATTTTGTCCCAAAAGGCACTATTTCATCTTTTATTTAATAGCTGACTGGTATTCCTTGAGTATATTACACTACAGCTTTATTGTCCAGTCGTCTGTCAGTAGATATTTAGATTAATTCCATGTTTTGGCTGTTGTGAATAACGCCGCTGGGAACCCAGGCTTGTGGATCTTTTCATGCCAGTGTTTTCACTAGTGTTTATCAATGGCTCTGCTCATCAGAAGATAATTTAGAGGTGCCTCATTCAGAGTTGAGTTTGTTTTAAACAGAACATCAACAGTTCGAAACAGAAAGAATTTTCAGTGAGCTCCGCAGAGTTCTCTGCATTGGGATTCGGAGTCCAAATTCCAGAAAATAATAAAGTGCTTGTTTGGTTCCACTTGGCCCTTTTTTCTTGGGCAGCATTTTCCTTAGCAACCTCACAGAAAGAGGCCACTGAAGCTTAGAATGGGATCTGGATTTTCTTGAGTTCTCTGACCATAATGACACCTCATCATTGCCAATATCTAGTGAACTAGCATATATTCTTAATCACATATTTGTAATAAATTTAAAGATGGTAACTGATGTTCACTAAATTTTGTCATGGTGATAGAAAGGTAACTCATATATACATCAATCACCAATAATTATGACTGATGGGAATTAATGACCTCATTTTAAAGCAGAGAAAGTTGAAGTTTAAAGAAGTGATTTGCCCAAAATGACCAGCAAGTAATGACAAATAGAATTCAAATCAGAACTGACTAGCTCTACATCCCAACTGTCTACTGTGAGGAGAAATGGGAGATAGCGGAGGCCACATTTTAACCTGTGTGCAGATATCACCAAAAGCAGCCCTGGCCTACCCAGGGACAGTGCTGGCATCACTTGTGACCATGGATACACTGAGGCTGATTGGATGTTCCAAGAGGCTCTTGGCTTAATCCCCAGTCAACCAATCTTCACGGAGAAGCCAAACTTTTACCCCTAGATGCCTTTTAATTAGTCTAGAAGGAGCGGCCTTGGGTGGCTAATTAGCATTCAAGTGAAGGAGCCTGGAAGTTCACCAGCAAGATCTCCCTGGAGCCTTGTTAAGAAAGCAGAGATTGGATCTCACTCCTCCCAGGGCACATCTCCCGCGACATGGCTCAGAAACTTTTCTGGCGCCATGTCATGAAGGAGGTCTCTGGTTTTCCCCCTGGGCTGCTCTCACATTCTGCTTTAATTCTAGAAAGGAGAAATGCTGTGACTCAGAGCTTTGCCTGCTCCCATCTGAGGCCAATCCTCCCAGAGTGGCAGTGGGAAGAGCTACTGATCAACCAGTTTTAGAGGAAGAGGATGTTCAAATCACTTCTCGCCAGGGCTTTTTCGCTTGTGTTCTTCGAACAACATAATACTTCAGAGATGTATGTGAAGTTGATCCTCCCACTCCTGTCAGTCTCCTAAATCTTTTGTGATAGTGTCTACTTTGAAGTAGCAGTTCTCAGTCACCTCTACACACACGTGGCATCACTTTAAAAGAGAACCTTATGCCCAGGACCAGAATTAAATCAGAATCTCTGTAACCAAGAAGCAAGTTCCTTAAAGTTTCCAGGTGATTCCCATTCCAGTGGTTAAGAACCACTGATCTCTTTAGAAAAGTCCATTTGACTTGTAAAATTTGCTACAGGCAGTATTATGAATTTAGGGTACAGCAAATTAAAAGCCCTCTCCCCATATCCTAAGTATGTTTTTCTATGTCATAGGTAGTCGGTGAAATGTTTTATGTCAATATTCGATGCTGACAGGAGATACAAAAGTCACCATGTTAACTGTTTTTCTCATCTTCTAATTTCTATTTTCCATTTCTTATTTCCTCAGAGCACAAAGGACACATGAAGACAGTCTGCTCTGCTAATAGTAGTCTAAGTCTACTAACTTCCAAACAAATTATAAAGTAATAACTGAAAGTCCCTATTGAATCCCACCCCCAAACCTGTTATATATAAAAATATGTATTTACGTAGACAAACATGGAAATCACACAAAATAAATGTATTACTTTGCAAATTTGAATTTTTATTTTACAAGACGTCTTGCAGTGACTACTACCCATAGCTTACACTACCGCTTTTTACTTCTGTAGTACTTTTTTCTCTTTTTAAATTCCCACTACCAAATCACACCTATCCAAACTCCATCTGCCTCCTCACCCAATCCAGTCACCTTTCCCTCTTCTCTCTGTTAACCATTATCTGTTTTTTTCTGAACTCAGATTTTCATTACTTCTGAGGTTCACATGTAACCGGGGTTTTGTATATTTATATTCTGCAGATGAGTAAAACCATCTAAAATCTGGGTTTCATTTTTGGCTGATTTCATTCAACATAATCACTTCAGGGTTCATCCATTTGTCCCAAATGTCTGTTTCACCTTCCCACGCAGCTGCGTAATATTCAACTGAACATACGCTCCACAATTTCTCTACCATTCACCTGTTGGAGGGCACTTGGGTTGGTTCCACGATTTGGCAATTGTAAACAAAGTTGCTATGTGCATAGGTAGAGATAGATCTTTTCATGTTGGAGTTGTCATATTTGTATCAACACTATTGCTGGGTCAAAGGGATTTCCATTTGTATTTTCTTGAGAAAGCTCTTTCACATTTTCCATAGAGACTGAACAAGCTTGCATTCCTGCCAACAGTGGATGTTTCATAGTATTTCAATAATATTTTATAATATAAAGCTACCAGAATTTATTTAACCAGCATTTTTTATTCGTACACATGTAGACAGACTCTAGCTTCTCTTTTTTCTAATACAAATAATACTTCTATGAATACCTTGTACATATATATTATTCAGATGTGTACTGTGTCTTATACACAAAAAAGTGGAATTTGCCTTATGTCAGTCATTCCTAGCAAGAAAGAGACAAGAGACTACTAATGAGAAGAGATAGATAAAGGGATTATTTTCAAAGTTGGAGATCAAATTTAAGAAGAGTCAAATGGACAATGGAGTACCTTCAAGCTTCCTATCTTAGCCTTCAAGAAATGACAGGGAAGTACTCTCAGGACAACATGGCTGTGTGGAACTGTGACTACTAGTGTGTAGGTCAGAGATGTGACTACTAGTATAGAGACACTTGGAAAATAATGTGACCAGCAGAAAGAAATTTGTGGAATATATCTTTTCTCCCTCTCTCTCTGTTTCCTTCCACTACCTTTAACTAGAGGGAGAGGGACACTTTTTTATAGACTTACCTTTTAGAATAGTTTTGGATTAACAATAAAAGTTAGAAGAAGGTACAGAGATGTTCCATATACCTCTGACCCAACACAAATGTAGCCAATCTCATTACTAACATCATTTACCAAAATAAAATGTTTTAGTATTAAAAGCTAAATGACCTATTAAGGATTTGAAGTAATTTGCCTAGTGAGAACTAAGTCCTGAGCTAGAGCAGTCTTTGTAGAGACAAAAAGAGAAGTCAGATTTGAAAAACTGCAAGGAGGAAATTTCAGCCAGACATAATGATTAATTAAATGTGGGAGGCAAGGGTGGCAATGAAATGGAAGGATTAAAAACTATTGATACAAAAATATACGGAGAACTGATGAAACTCAACAAAAATGAAGTAAACAACCCCATCAAAAAATGGGCAGTAGAGTTAAAAAGACACTTCTCCAAAGAGGAAATGCAGATGGCCAACAGGCATATGAAAAAATGTTCAACATCACTCG
>NW_004567107.1:8250056-8280415 GCF_000260355.1 Condylura cristata | reverse complement strand
CTGGATGATCTGTATTAGACGAAGGGAAGGAAATAAGCTTGGCGGTGATGGATATATCCAGGAGTTAGCTATAAGTATAAACCTGTAGCTTACCGCAGAATCTTTGAAAATATATTGTGGAAAGGTAGGAGGACAAAGTACAAACAGGTTGTTTCCAAGTAAGCAGCTTTGCTATGGCCATCTTTGTTATCTGTTAAAATCCACACAGCCCACCCCCAGGGCTGTCTCCCACTGGCAAGTGCCTGTCTCCAAGTTCTCTACTCCATCAGAAAATTGGTGACAGAAAGAGGAGTGCTAGCTAGATTAATTAGATAAGAGGACATAAAATGACTTCAAACTGAGAAAGAGGTGAAATTATCTCTATTTGTAATGGCACAGCAGTGCACATGAAAATCTTGACGCCACTAAAAAATGAAACAATCAGTTCAGCAAAGTGGCAGGCACAAAGTCAACAGACAAAATTCAGTTGTCACACCCTGGCACCAGCTCCTGCCCACCCCATGCCCACCCGCAGTAGTAGCTTGAGCCTGCCTGTCTCATGCCCCATTACTCACATCTGCCCTGCACGGTGAGGGGGACCCCTGCCTGACCCCCCACACTTCCCACAACAGCATAATACAGCATCTTGGACACACATCTCTGCCCAGCCAGTGGGGCCAACCTCCCTGCCCACTACTTGCAACATCAGGACTGTGCATCCAAACACCCCTGCCACAGTCATCGACCAGCCTTGAGAGAGTGAGCTGGGAGGCTCCTGGCCTCCAGAAGAGAGCTGAGCCCCTGGGGCCTTGTGGTTTCCTGATCCATGACCAAAATAAAATGCAACCTACTGCATGATGGGAGACATTTGCAAACCACACATCTGACAGATGGCTAAAAACCAAAGTACTAAAAGGACCCATAAAACTCCATAACAAAAAACAAACAACCCAATTTAAAAATGGGCAGATGATCTAAATAGACATCTCTCAAAAAAAAAAAAAATTAGAGATGGCCAACAGGCATGTGAAAAGATGTTCAACAGGACCAATTAAAGGGAAATATAAATGGAAATCACAACGAGGTGTCACCTCACTCTGTTAGAATGGCTTCTAACACAAGAAACAGCAAGTGTTTGAAAAGATGTGGAGAAAGGGAACCTCACCTACTTTGGGCTGAGTGGCCCTGTCAGTATAGAAAATGGTATGGAAATTCTTCAAAAAACTGAGACTAGAAAGACCATCTGATCCCACATTTCTATTTCTGGATTGACAAACCCAAAGACACTTATTTAAACAGACATGAGATGAGCGATAAATCTATAAAATTGTATTTTTTAGAAAGGTTCTGTGCACCTTAATTTTCATTGCAGCATTATTTACAATGGCCAAGATATGGAAACCTAAGTCTCCTTTAATAGATGCGTGGATGAAGATGCAATCTACACATGCAGTGGAATATTACTACCATGACGAGATGAAAACTTGTATTTACAACATGGGGCATCTTAATGCTTCAAGTGTAATAAGCCAGAGAAATACAAATAGAGTGTGATTTCACTCATATGCAGAATATTTTTAAAAGGATGTTAATGAACAGACAAAACAAAACAAAATCTCACAGACACAGAAAACAATTTGGTGGTTGCCATAGGGGAAGTGATGTGGGAAGAGAATAAAATGTGGTTCAGCTATATGGTGATGGGGGGCCGCCAGTCTTGATGAGTAGCACACGCTAATATGTAAAGATATCGAATTATATATAAAAAATAAGAGACTACTGTATGCAATGCAGGACTGGTTGCAAAATTTTTAGGGTCCAATGCAATATAAAAATTCAAGGGCCCTTGTTTGAAAAGTATTAAGAATTTGAAGAAAAAGACAGAAGAACATTAAATCAAGCACACATGCAGCCTGCTCATCAAACTAGCCTTGGAGTCAGGCAAAACCTCAATGAGAATGATAATGAGGTCAGGATTACTATATCCCTACCTGATAATGGGGAAACTGAGGTACTTACGGAGCTATTCAGAATTTTATCAGCACTGTATCACTGGTAAGCAGTAAAGGAAGACTTTTAACTCAGGCATTATTCCAGTCTATGTTAACATACTCTACTTCAAGCTAGTTCCCTTCTCTCTAACTAACCCCAAACCCCATGTTTGCTGTGCCTTCACCAGTTGTCTTACTGATCTCAAGAGCATTTCTGAACTTCCAGCATTGTGCCTGAAAGTTCAGGAACACCCACAGAAAATACACAATGGTGAGCAGTAATGTTAGGACACACGTGAGAGGAGGGGTCTCCTATACTCTCTATAGCATAGGCCGCTTGCCAATTTCAGGCCCTGTCTTACCACTTACCTAATCTTGAGTAATCTTTTACTATTAACCTCTTTGCACAGATGTAAAAATAGGCCTGCATAAATACAGTCAATTGATCATTGAAAAGAAGCAAAGTCAGCACAATGGAGGAAATATTGCATTTTCAACAGATGACACAGTCAAATGCCCATGTGGCAACATTGAACCTAGACAGCGCTTACACCATTCACAAAAGCGGGTGAAGATGGATCACAGATGTGTGAAACAGAAAGCCAGGAAACCCTAGAAAACAATATAGGAAATAGCTAGATGATGTTGGGTATGGTGATACATTTTTAGCTACAATACCCAAAACATGATCTGTGAAATAATTGATAAAGTGAATTTCACAAAATATAAAACTTCTGGATCCTCCCTGGTGGCCTACGGGTTAAGTCTCAGCACTATAACCACTATGGCCTAAGTTCGATCCCCGGCCATGAGCTGACCCACATATGGTGCAGCAGACTCTCCCCTTACCAATGTATTTCAGTAAATCTACCTGTTCTGTTCCATAGTCTGTTTCCAGTGAACCCTCTCACCCTTCATACCTCCGGCCTGTACCCCAGTTCTTCTACACACGCAAAAATTTAAAAATAAAAGTTTTCTGTGGGAGATTCAGAGGAATGAGAAGGCTGTAGGAGAAAATATTCATTAAAAAAAAAAGCCTGATAAAGGATTGTTATCTAAAATACAACAATAAGAGGGAAATGAGATGATTTTAAAAATGAGCAAAAGACCTGGACAGAAAAGTCACCAAAGAAAATATACAAGTGGCAAAGAAGCACATGAAATGATGCTCAACATTATGTGTCATCAAAGAAATGCGAATGAAAACTACAATGAGATATCCCTACCCACCTATTGGAATTGCCAGAACCCATAACAGCACTGATACACCCAATGCTGGCCTGGGTGTGCAGCAAAAGGAACACTCATTCATCAGTGGTGGGAGTGCAAAATGATATGGCCAGCCTGTTTTCTTATGAAACTAAAGCAAACCCTACCTTTGAGCCAAGAACCACACTACCAGGTTCTAATGCAAAAGAACTGAAAATATACTGTTTCCAACAGCTTTCTTCTTAATGTCAAAACTTGGAAGCAACCAAACTATCCTTCAGTAGGTGACAGATAAACTGTGGACATTCAGACAATGGACCATTACTCAGTGCTCAAAGGAAATGCGCTATCAGTCATGAAAGTCATGGTGGGACCTTACATGCCCATTATGAGATGACACGGCCAATCGGAAAAGTCTACATGCTCTTTGACTCCAACTATATGACATTCTTGAAAAGGCAAAACTATACAGGTAATACAAAGAGCAGTGGGTATCACGGGTTAGTGGGGAGACAGGAATAAGTAGAGCACAGAAGCTACTATTCTTGATGCTATTATAATGGTGTAATTGTATACTTGTCAAAACTCGTGTAGAATGCAAGACCAACAGAAACTACGGTGGACTGTGGACTCTGGGTTAGGATGAGTCCATGTCAGTTATCAACTATAATAATGACTGTCCCATGCTAATGGGTTTTCAAGAACGGGGAGGCTATGGATATACAGCCACAGGGATATGTGGGAATTCAGGGTATTTGCTGGTCCATTTTATTGTGAACTTGAAACTATGCTTTAAAATAGTGATGTAAGGGGGGGGAGAAAATATCTAATTTGTGTTTTCTAAGCAACTTACAGATGAGGACAATGTGGGTGAGTGAAACTAAATAACCCAAATTCAACTACTTTGTAATCGGTTAACCTAAGACTCAAAGCAATTGACTTAAGAATTTGAAGCACTAAATGATTTTAAAAGACAAACCAAAAAATATGAGACATCCTTTGATCCTACGTAGTGTTGTAGGCAATAAAAAAGCAAGTAAGAAAAGAAAAAGGCATTGGAAACCAGTGTGGGGGAATAAATAAAGACTCAGGACGGCTAAGTCTTACAGAAGCAGCTTGCAAGTGGCAGAGCCAGTATCTGAATCCATCTGGTTGACCTCGATGCTACTCCATACACTACCCATGCTCTCAGACACAGCCACCCATCAGACATGGGACCTCAGAGATGTCAGATACAGTCACCGCTCCTTTCAGGTAAGTGCATAACTCCCAGACATGCATCGGCACCCAGCACACAGGTGTGCATGGACGCGTGAACTTAGTTGACATGATGTTCATGAACATGCATGTCTACCCCAATTGTTAATGGGCCTGATGTCCTTCCTGGGTGTATGGGGATACACTGCTGGAGCCCAGTATCTTCCAGGGCTCCTGGACAGAGCTCAGTGAGGGCATCAAGAAAGTGCTCCTCTCCTGGGGCACCACAGGGCCAATCCCCACAGGGTTGTGCATACAGAGAGGACAGACCCTTGGGTGTCACTTCCTATCATCAACTCCCACTAAGACCCAGCACATTTCTGAAGCTAGATCTGCACTGCAAGCAGCTCCCCTCCTCAGAGGTTCAGAGCCTGATCATAACCCCAGTAGGCTCCCTCCACACTTCCAGCAGTAAGACAAACCGGCCAACAGTCCCTTGAACAGGTATATTCACCCTAAAGCTCTGCAGCACGCTGAATCTCTTCTCAAGCCCACAGGTAGGCAGACGGAAGCATCTTTGGGATGCTTGGGAAGAGACCATGGGTTACATCTCCATGTGATCTTCCTCCCTTCTTTCCATCCACCTTCTTTCTCGCATTTCAGAAGCCAAGAAGCATGCTTCTCCCTCTCCCATTTTTCTCTCTCCTTTTGACATGTACTTGGAAAACCTAATTTGAATAAGATAGAGCCCCTGCCCTCAAAGGGTGAAGCCCACATCCTGTAACCCAGACAGGCACAGAGTGCTCTCCTCCAGAAACTGGGTAGCAGGGAGCAAGGGAGTTAAATTAATTTAGAGCGATGGGGGGTCAAGAGCACACACTGCATCTGGACTCCACAAGAGACTGAATAACGCAATGAACAGGATCTTACAGTCAAGTCTGGCACATGGAAGTGCTGTGTCATTGCTAGCTGTTGTGCTACTGTGAATGAGAACACCCTGGGAACAGGCTGCAATGAAATGGGTTTCTGCAGATAGGAGACATCGGGTGGAGCGCTGGGGGACAGAGATTGGAGTTCAGCAAAGTCCCACTGAAAGCGCTGCTGGCCCATCAGATGGACACCACAGGTATGATCACACAGAGGGAAAGAATCATTCACAAGAACCCCAACTGGGCAGACTTTCCATGTCCACTTACCAAGGGGTCTAGGATTGAACAACCAAGAAGTGGTTGGTAAAGCTCTCATGTGATGTGTGAGGTAAAGTTTAACAGGAAGGAGGGATTTCAGACAGCTGACACAAGAAGGCTCTAGCTAGAAAGAGGCCCTGAAAACTCTAGGCTGAACATACCCATTCAAGAGACTGTCAGCCTGTTTGTCTTACTGCTGGAAGCATGGAGAGGGTAGCCAAGTTCCCCAAAATCCCGATCTACCCTGGTGAGATTCTGGATCAACTAGTGATGCTGAGAAAGCAGAGGCTGTTTGCTCAGGATCTGAGCTAGCTGAGGTCCAAAGTCCCCTCTACCTGTCCTCATGATGGCCAGGAATAAAGGAGAGAAGATGGCAGAATAAAGGGGGGCAGAAGTAGGAAGGAAGGTGATTGAATGAGTCCCAAGTACACAGAGGGGGGAGTAAGAACAGCTAAAGCCACTTAGAAGAGCACAGCTGTGGGCCAGACACCAGCTTAGTGCTCTAACACACCTGAGTGGTTTGGGAAGTCATGTCACAGATTGAAGTACACAGGGCAAGTCAAGTGTACCTGGAGAGTCTTAGCTGTACCAATTGCGATCGTGACTACCTCAGGAAGAGAAATAACAAAGCCTCTACATCAGTGGCCTTGTGTGACACAGCTGAGCACAGAACCTGCCCAAAATGCTGGTGGGACTTTTTCCAGCTTGTCAATTCTCAGCTGAACCAGCTCACTCAGGGAGCAGGTGTATGAGGATAGACTAGTTCTGTCTATCCCCACTAGTACACCCAGAAGGAATTTTTTTAAGATTTATTTATGTATGCATACAAGAACTGGCTACAGGCCAGAGGTGCAGGGGGCAGGGGGAAGCAGGGAGGTGAGAGGATTCACCAGAGACAGAGTGGGGAGCAGAACAGATGGATCTACTGAAATACACTGCTCAGGAGAGCAGTGGGCAGGACAGGAGAGGTCTTCTAGGCCATGTGGGTCACCTCCCTGGCTGAGGATGTAACTTGTGCTACAGTGTCTGCAGTTAGCCTCATAGAGCTATGCTTAACCCTGTACGCCACCAGGGAGGCTCCTGTATGCATTTTTATACCTGCTTAGGGAAGTGTACTGTGTTCCACATTTGCACTGCCTGATCTCATGGGGGCTGGTGGCTGGGAGAAGGACCTGACATCCCTGGAGGAAGTGAGGAAGGAAAAGCAACCTGCGATGACAGGTGTCCACAGAATAGAAAATTCCAAGGGAGAAAGTGGAGAACTTATCTGCTTCCTACCTAGCAAAGAAGGGAATAAACACCTTTAGACCTGTGATGGTATTAACTAGAAGTATGGAGGAGCAGAAATGGAATCCTGCAGTTATACAGACATGGGAATAACAAATGAATGAATAAAAAAGGAAAGTATTGTCATAAAGAGATAAACATTTTAGAAAGGCCCCAGGCCACTGGAGTTCCTTCCCAACCACTCTCTGATCACTACCCCTTCATTAAAATGACATTTCCCTGGCTAATTGTACAACCAATAATACTAACCACCTGTGAGAAGTTTTACCAATGCTTTACACTCAACTATCTTTTTTTTTAGACAGTAATGTTCTGTTACAAACCACAGTAGCTTTCACTTACATAGTCTTAGACCATATTAAATGTGTCTGTGTACATTGCCCATTAAATTGTTAAGATCTTATCAGCCAACATGTATAATTAATAATGTATAATTAACAATAAATTTAAGAATATACATAATCCAATCAAGTTATTGTAAATGTACTTTTGAAAGAATTGGAAAGTGCTTCCATTTTACTCTTAAGTTGACTGTGACTCAAACCCAGCTGGTTTGTTTTTATTCTTTTTTCTAAGAGCTTTGTTGGGATGTGATTCACATACAATAAATTCACCACCTAGAGTGTACAACTCACTAATTTAACATTTTGAAAGAGTTGTGTAACCATCAGCACCATCAACTTTAAAACACTTCATTTACCCAAAAACAGAAACTCTGTGCTCTTTGGCATTCAGCCCCACTTCCCACCACACCCACGCTCCAGCCCTATGCCACCACACGGCTACACTTTTTTCTATGAATTTGCCTATTCTGAACATTCCATGTGTGAATCATATAATAGTCCTTTAGTTCTTTCACCTAACATAATGTTCTCAGTGTTCGTCCATGTTGTATCATCACCACACCCCTTTTTATTGCCAACTAATGTTCCACTGTATGCTTATACCATAGTTTGTTTCCCATGCTTTTTTTTAATCATTGCAATCTTATAACATTGTACCTTCACTTGTGCGGGTCCTGTAAAGCAATAGCTTTACAAAGAGGGTAAGCGTGGGAGGTGCATGGCACTTCGGTTCTGAACCCTAGTGCTCCCATTTACTACCACTGCACCGTCACAGCAAAGTGCAGCATTTACAAGACACCTAACAGACAGCACTAGATGACACACCTATGCCTCCTCTAACTGTGCAGGGGGACAATGAACAGCTATTGCAAGTAAGTGAAATTGACTTTCACTGATGAGACTGTTCAACCAATGCAGTCAAAATCATTAAATTAAAATCATTTAATTATTTTCCAGTCGACCTTTAAAAATTATTCAAAGCAGCAGAATTTTATTATCATTACCTATGAATATTAAGTCTGCAAACATTCCATGCTTTGTAATGCTTTTCTATCTTTATCGTTTTATTGGAGTATAGTTGATATATTTCTGCATACAACTGGATGTGAGCTGGTACCACAGGTATGTCAACTGTCACTTGAGTCACCAAATGATAAGAGAAAAAAGGGGCAGAAGGCAGAACCACCTCCATTTGATTGATGAATAGGCTGAGATTTTCCCAAGACATGAGGAAATATACAATCTTATCAGAGTCCCACAAGTGCAATTTTATAAGATGGGAAGGAGATAAGCTAGTATCCCAAGAAAAATCACTTAGATCTGGGGAAATCACAGAAAGGACCAGGTAGCATTGCATCACAACCTCTCAAAAAAACAATCTCCCAGCATGAGGCTAAAAGACACAATGAAGGAACAGGGAAGGAGTCCTGAGAGTCAGATGACTCCATTATCCAGGAATGCAATGAGGGGTAACTGGCTCAACTTTTCTAAAGTGTTGACCTCCTGTTTCTTTAATTTTGCTTTTTTGTTGATTTTTAAATGTTTTATTTTTATTCAATTTGTCAGTTATTTACATGTGTCTACTTAGACTGCCAGCTGATCAGAGTAACTTGATCTTTTCAATGATTTCAGCAAGTACGGGACTCTAAAATTCAAATTTTATATTTCTGTACTATTTCAAGATTTACAATGAGTGCTTCATTGTAAGTCAGAAAAATCAACATGTTTAAAGAATTCATTTTGGTAACCTAGGTGATTCCTGATGGTATCCCTAGACGAGTTTATCATCCCTGAAACTGAAACTTATAAATAGAAGTCCAAATCATGTGAGTCAAACAAAAATGTTCAAATAAACATTAAGCATCTTTGCTCTGATGGTTTTAGAACATGTCATCTGATTCTGTGGGTACCAGGCAACACTGATCAAAGCTGGGGCACACAGTGTCCTGTCTCCACCACCAAGGGCAGTGTGCCAGGGGGGTCCCGACGAGAGGATTCCATTTGTGAAAACTCCTTACGTAGAAGCCTCCTGAGTCAAAGTGGGACCCAACTCCTACCCCTGGACACGGGGTGGGGTCGGGAGGACAGGGAGATTAAGGCATTGGTCAAGGAACAAACTAAGAAGGAAATGTGGAAAAAGAACTGAAAAACTCAGAAAGTTGGACCACATATCAGATGCTAAAAACACATGCGAAACCTTTAGTATCGCCTATAAAGGATGGCTTCGCTTGTATCTGGAATAGAAAGAAACCAAATAAAGACAAACTTGCAAGCTGGCCATAGATCTCAGGTACACAGTAGTGGAGAAGGAAGGCGGGGGGTCGAAACAGGGGAGGGAAGAGCGCAAGGGAATTGGGGCGATGGATCACAGGAGCCATGGAGGTGGGGGAACTATGGGGAAGAAACTGCATACTGTTGAGAAATTTGAAATGATTGAAGAAAATAAATTAGTTTAATTCTAAAATTTTTTTAAAAGGCAGATGAGAATCTTTCAACTGCTCCTGGTAGGATTCCACTCTTTATTGTGTTTGCTTATTTTAAGTATATGTACTTCAAAATCCTTTATAAAAAAGGGTCTTTTATTGCAGGTTGGATGTGAGCCAAGATCTTTTGACAACATTAGCCCTCCACATCTTGCCTCTGCTTCTTCAAAGCCTGTCAGGGCTCACGGGACATGGAGAATAAGAACCACAGTGGCAGTGACTCAGGCTTCATCCTCCTCGGCATCTCGTCTAACCCCCAGCTCCAGAAACCCCTCTTTGCCATCTTCCTCGTCATGTACCTGGTCACCGTAGTGGGGAATGTGCTCATCATCCTGGCCATCCGCTGTGACTCTCGCCTCCACACCCCCATGTACTTCTTCCTCAGCAACCTGTCCTTCATGGACATCTGCTTCACGACAGACATTGTGCCAAAGATGCTGGTGAATCTGCTCTCAGAGACAAAGTCCATCTCCTACGTGGGCTGTCTGGTGCAGATGTACTTCTTCATGGCCTTTGGGAACACAGACAGCTACCTCCTGGCCTCGATGGCCATAGACAGGCTGGTCGCCATCTGCAACCCCTTCCATTATGATGTGGTTATGAGCCCCCGGTGCTGCCTCCTCATGCTGTTGGGTTCTTGCACCATCTCCCACCTGCACTCCCTGCTCCGTGTGCTGCTCATGTCCCGCCTGTCTTTCTGTCGCTCCCATGTCATCAGGCACTATTTTTGTGACACCCAGCCCGTGCTGAAGCTATCCTGCTCTGACACATCCTCCAGCCAGATTGTGGTCTTGACCGAGACCCTAGCTGTCATTTCAACTCCCTTCCTTTGCATCCTCTTCTCCTACCTGCGAATCATCATCACAGTGCTCAGAATCCCCTCTGCAGCTGGGAAGTGGAAAGCCTTCTCCACCTGTGGCTCCCACCTCACTGTCGTGGCCTTGTTCTATGGGAGCATCATTTATGTCTATTTTAGGCCACTGTCCATGTACTCAGTGGTGAAGGACAGGGTGGCCACAGTGATGTACACAGTAGTCACACCCATGTTGAACCCTTTCATCTACAGCTTGAGGAACAAAGATATGAAGAGGGGCTTGAGGAAATTAAGGGACAGAATTCATTCATAGAAAGAACAAAAAGATACAGCATCATTGGACCTAATGATCACATGATCTTTCTTCCCACTCATTTCTGACATGGCGCTCAGCGAGGTCATAGAAAGTGGTGTTGAACAGCAATAAGAACAATGACACAGAGAGCTTGGAGACTTGATTTCTATTCATGACCTTGACCAAATAAATGTGCAGTCTCAAGCTAAATACTGCTAGGTACTCAGCAGGAAAAGAGCTTCTGCTAGCCGAGTAGTAAAATAAGCTATTTACAAATAACTCTTCCTTAAACTTGAAATGGGCAGTTCTCAAAGACTATAAAAATTCTATATGTGATTTGAATAAGACACTATGTCTATTGAGCAGGGAATTTAAAGACTTGGAGGAATGACTTAAGATTGTTCTTGCAATGGATGGAATTTTGACACAAGTTCAAAGCATGAAGATAAGGGCAAAGCATTCCAAATAGTGGAAACCACCCATAGGCTGGGTGAATGCTGAAAAATGAATACTGAAAAATGTTTGTGGGATAGTAAAAAGCCCTGTGAGATTTGTTCAAATTGAGAGCATGCATGATAAGGGTAGAAAGATAGCAGCATCTACAAAATGTGTGTATTCCTCCTACCTACACCAAAGTGTCATCACTCTATGAATTCTTAGTACTCCACTACTTTTCCCATCTCACCTAATGCTTCCTTTATCCTCATGGCAAGAATTTTCACTGAGATGTCCTTAATATGGAAAAGCATGTCTATCAACCAGAATAAGCTAGTTTGTACTTGGAGGGGAAGGGTGAGGGTGTGAAATAACTCAAAATCTTTGGACTTTCAAACTGAAAAAAAAATTTTATTTATATTGCATGCCCATTATAGAAAGGAACAATGGTTCTGCGCACTTACTTGGGGACCAAATCTGATGGAGAAGACACCATTATAAATATTAATCATCATTCCGTCAGAAGCTGAGAAAGACTCTTGAAGATTTGATACTGGTAAACATTCTAAAAGTGACACACAGCACTTCTGACCACAACTTATTGTCCACAGCTAATCTCATGAATCAACCCCAACAAAGGGAACCAGGAGTTAAATTCCAAAGATATACTTGTAACATGGAGAGCCAGAAGTATTTGGCAACAGCATTAATGATGATTACAAAGCTCTAATAACACACAACCCCATAAACATGAATTTGTTGTTAATCATTATTTCCGATTTTCCTAGTGTCAAAAACAAAAGTAACATGATACACACACTCTCTCTCTCTCTCTCTGGAATCCTTTTATCTCACTTCAAGTTCTTATAACCACCACTTTTCTACATTAGAAGCTTACTTAGGGTGAGATCTGGAGTTCAGTATAAGCTTTCTGACTTAAAAATATCACAAGAGGGCTCTCCCTGGTGGCACAACAGGTTAAACCACTGCATTATGAAGCTCTCTGAAGCCACTGCAGCACTAATGGCTTCCCCGCCCCAAGAGCTGACCCACGTGGCTCAGCAGACCTCTCCTGATCCGCCCATTGCTCCCCTCAGCAGTGTACTTTGCCAATATGCCTATTCTGCTCCCCACTCTGTCTCTGGTGAATCGTCTCACCCACCGCACCTCTGGCCTATATCTGAGTTCTGCAAGCATAAATAAGTAAATCTTAAAAAAATATCACAAGAGGTGTATAGGAACTTAATGTACAGGAACACCTAGGACCAACATCAAGATCCCTCCCATTGCTGTCACTGTGTTTTCTTCCAATTATAGGAGGAAACCAGCAACCCAGGAAACAAATTCCATTTGCAGTAACGCTCATATTGTCCAGGCACACCTGGCTGGTACCGTCACCTCCCACCAATCATTCTGCCTCAGGGATGCTGGCTTGGAGTACCTGCACATTTCCACTTCTGTTCATGTGCCATAACTTCCTCATGCTCAATTAAGTGCAATAAAATGCCTTAAAATGTAAAGAATGTGTGGCCTATGTTAAATAAATAAATTCATTAATTACAGCTTCCAGTAACCTTTAAAGTTAATTGACCGTGGTCCCAAGAAACCTAAACTCAGAAAAGCAGCTCAGAGATAAACCTGCACAAAAATACCCACAGTTGCTCTTTGACAAAGGAATATGGCCATGCAATGAAGGAAAGATAGTCTCTTTGATAGATGGACCAAAAAAATGAACCAGATCCGCACTTAAGTCCATGCACAAAAGTTAATGCAAATGGAACAAAATATCAATATAAAATACTTGAAAGAAAACATTGGGAACACTACTCCACCTCTATCACAAGAATGTATTCAGGAACTCAATCTTAAAGATAAGGAAACAGAAGTAAAAATAAGCAGCGGAGTACATCTAACTAACGCTTTTGTAACTCGAAAGAAATCACAAAAACAAAAAGGCAACCTGAAGGTTGGGGAAAAACATTTGCACAACGCATACCTCACAAGGGTCCAAGCTTTAGAATTTACAAAGTTCTTACATACTTCAGTAACAACAACAACAACAAAAAGAACTACCTAGTCAAAATATGGACAAAAGTCCTAAGTAGCTACTTTTCTAAAGAAGCCATTCAGATGACCTATAGACTTGTGAAAAAATGTTCAATATAACTTATTATAAAAGAAATGCAAATCAAAACCGCAATAACATATCACCTCACCTGGATAAGAAGGTCCTATGTAAAAAAAGAATGTAATCAACAAGTGTTCACAAGGTTGTGATGAAAAAGGACCTCTCATCCATCACTGGTGGGAATGTGAGCTGGTGCAGACTCTTTGGAAAATGACATAAAGATTTCTAAAGAAAATAAAAATGGAGGGCCCTCTCTGGTGGTGCAACCAGTTAGGATGCAGCACTGCAAGCTAACCACAGCCACTTCAGTGCGAGTTTGATCCCCCACCCCGGAGGTGATCCACAGGGCGCAGCAGACACCCCCCTCATTGCTCCCCTAAGCAGTGTACTTTGTCGATTTGCCTGTTCTGTTCCCGGCACTGTCTCTAGAGAATCCTCTCACCACCCCTGCACCTCTGCACCCCAGTTCTGTATGCATAAATAAGTAAATCTTAAAAAAAAAATGGAAAGCTCACATGATCTAGCAGTATCACCACCATTTATTCCAAAGTATGAAAATTCTAATATCAAAAGATTTAAGTATGCCTAAGTATAGGACTGTCAACAATTGCCAAGTCATGGAACCAAGCTAAATGCCCTTCAAAGAAAGAATGGATAACAAAATTGCGGAATATGTATTGTGTGGAATACTACACAACCATGAAAAAGATGAAAGAGTGACGTGTGGTACAAAGGACCTAGAGATGATTATGTTAAGTGAAATACATCAGAAATAGAAAGACAAATATTGGTTGGTTTCATGTATCTGTGGAATGTAAATAACAGCAAAAAAATACATGGGCAGAATACAGTAGGAACAAATCACGAGCTCTGAAGGAATTTAATGTTTATAAGAGGAAAGGTAAAAAGGGGAGGCAGAGTGGGTGTGGGCAAGGTGGAGGGTAAGTGAAAGTACACATATGAAAGAGCAAAATGTAAACCCCCAATTCAAAACAAATTAAACTTAAAAATTCCATATAATCATGTCAGGAAGATTCTGCCTTAGATGCACCAGAGACAAAAATTCCAATTCTTCTCATTCGCTTCAGTAAAAGGCTGATCTCTGAGTTTCCCACAAAAGTCTCTGTATATTTGGGGTTCACATTTGGCTGAAAATAATGGTCTTACTACAAAGGGTTAATCAATGGGGAGCTCAGTTGCTATCTCACACCTCAAGAGATCAGAAGTGACGGCTGCTGGTATTAGGTCCTCGCTGCGATGAAGTCAGGCATGGCATAAATCTCCTTACACTTTTTTTTTAATATGATAAAATATTTGGACCTAATGAAAACAGTTCAAGATTATAAAAAGAGGGAGACAGGGTGGGTAGCAAGACATGTTTACATCTTTTCACTGACCTCCTATAAAATTCCAACGATAACAAGCCACTAATTATCTGAGATTTGAAGAAACCTGTCACCCCGGAATCCTGAGTATCTTCCATCTCTAGTCTTCTCCCAAGACTTCCTCCTTAATGAGTTCCCTAAGGTGGTGGGTGGAAAGTCTCCCGTCTCCTTGGGGTGACATGTGAAGGCAATCATCTCCTTTCAGGTCCCCACTCTTCCTCATCATGTGAGTAAATCTGCAGGTGTAGCAGGTATGGTGGAAGCAAGTGTGCCCTGGATGTCTTAGGCTACACTGAGAGCTTCCTTCTTGAAGGAAAGGCAGAGAAATGTCTGAGACGACAGTCACACATACATCTCTCGGGGAGGTGTGAGCCCATCAGCCCCCACACCAAGCCGGGTCCTTACCCCCTTGCTGGAATAAGAGCTCTGGCCACCTCCCGGCCAGTGCTCCTCCCTGAACCACCAAGGCCAGTGAGGCTGAGGAGAAGATGCCTGGACTCTCCAGTGACCCTAGAAGTCACTATCCCTCTTCTGCATAAGTAGCTGTGATGTTCAGTCCCATATTATACCCAAAGCCTACACATCCTAGAGTGTTGGACACAGAGAGATCATTTAACAGGGCAAAATCTGAGCATTGCTGAATCCAGAAAGCAGGCCAAGTGCCGAAACTCCCAGCGACATCATCTCCACACTCCTGCTCCTCCTTCTTCATTTACATATCGCAAGTTGGCCTTGTAACCCGTGGGTAAGGTCTGCACGTGGGCTGATGCTGACAGGTAGAACCCGACTTCTGCTACCCCAGTCTGGACTCTGGTGAGCCCCACAGCCAGGAAAGTTCCAGATTTATGGACTCATCCTGACCTCTGGGCATCTTCAGAGCAACAGGGTTTATAAAGTGGCACCTGAGATTAGTAATGGGAAGAAAATTGCTGGGGAGGTCTGACTTGTCCTAGCACTTCTGCTAACAATAGTTTCTGCCTCTGAGTAGATCTCTCCCTTGGAACCTCAGATTCTCCCCTCATGTTGTTTTCAACTCTACCTTCATAACACTTCTTATGCAAGAAGTCAGTATGTAAAACACAGAGGTAGCAGAAACCCTCCAGGTAAAGAGAACAGGACAAGGATTGCCCGCAGCCTGCAGCTTGACCTTCTCCTCCTCACCTTTCCTGACTGCCCAAGTCCCACAGCAAGCAAAGCTCAGTTTGGAAAGCTGGAAACTGGATACGTTCTGGTCGGTACTAATGCCACCTTTTCCCTTATTTCAGTAGCCTCTAAGCATTTTCCACTGGCATTATGTCTGTTCTTGCACCAAAAGCCACACTTTTTATTATCGTGTTTAATTTCTACTAAAAGAAGTGCCTTCTATTTACTCTTCATTTTCAAGTTTGACTTCACTATTTCTCAATCTACTGTGGCATGAAAATTTGAGAATAAATTTCCAGGGGTCTCAACAATCCAACAAGCACTTTAATTGAGATTGAATGAAACACAGTTTAATATGGGAAATGACACCTTTACAACATAACTCATGCCATTCAAAAGAATTTCTCTCCATTTCTTCAGTGGTCTGTGTGCCCTTTCTGAAGACTTTCAAATGCCTCCACGTCCTCATTTCCTGTATTTGTAAACAGATTAACTCCTAGAGTTTTAGTTTTTCTACTGCAACAATGACTAGCATCTTATTTCTCATCTATATTCTAGTTGGTTGTTTCTACTGTTACTTAGAGAAGTGCTATTGATTTTTGTAAATTATTTATATGTTTTACATCATTGTTCATTTTTGTACAGTGTTGCTCTCTTGTCTCAGGTGTGGTCCCCAGGGTATTCCCACCGCCATTTCACCCATTCACCATCACCACAGTCCCTGTGCTCTCCCTGTCCTGGTTTATTAATATTGTTATCAGTAGTACTTCATTTTTACATCATTTGGTGCCTTTTTCCAACTTGGTTGTAATCCCCATGGGCTTCCCACCACCAAAACACCCGTGTGCCATCGCCGTAGTCCAGCGCACTTCTCCCCACCCCCCATTTTTAATCCCACCCCCACTCCACCCCCAGTAAAATGTCTCTGGGATATATTGTTCGTTGGTTTTCGTTTTATCCTTATTACAGTTGCTTCCCCCACCCCACCCCACCCCTGCCCCCGTGCCTTTATGCTCCTGCTATGAGTGAAACCATCCAGTATGTTTTTTTTCTTTTTTTGAGGAAACATTGGTTTGCACGCTGTTTGTGATCTAGAGGTGTGAGAGCGCCCCCTTCAGGTGTCGCCCCTCCGCACACCCACCGAGGCTTCCACAATACTCCACCAAACTCCACTCTAAACCCTCAAATTTGGTCTGTCCCCGGCTTCTCCATCCTCCACTCCTCCTCTGCTAGCCCCAGTTCCACTGTCAGATTTCTATGATGTGCTTTGGGTTTGGCTTTATATTGATTCCACCCAAAAGTGACGCCACCTTTCTGGTATTTGTCTTTCTCCTTCTGACGCGTTTCACGTGCGCCATCCATCCCGCCAGGTCCGCCCAGGCTGTCCCTTTGATTTTTTTAATGGACCACACGTATCCAACACCTCAGGGAATCAACTTCTTGGCTCTCGTGGTTTGTCAGTTGTTTTCTCCTGGGGGAAAAAAAAAATCCTATCTTCCTTAAATAATGAAAGTTTTATAATTTTCCTTCTTTTACAGGATTTCCAATACTGAATAATAAATATTTGAAGTAACAATGGATATCCTAATATTATTTCTTATCTTAAAGGAAATGCATCTACGGAGTGTTCATTTAGAGTGAGAGGTGTGTGTGTGTGTAGGGGTTGAGCGTGTATATACACACACACCTTATACCAAATTAGGAATACAAGATTCCTTCTATACCTACTTTGCTAACAGAGTTAAAAGTAGGCAAGTGTTGAACTTTGAAAAATTATATTGTTCTGCTTCAATTAAAACGCTCACAAAACGTCTTCTCCTTTAATTTATTAAGGTGGAGAAACGTATACTGATGGGTTTTTTTCTGATAATGAACCTTTTTCATTACTAAGACAAATCTTGCTTATTCATAATGCTTTATTTTAGTGCTATATTTATAAATTTAACTTTTGTATTATTTTAGGCTTTTGCATCTGTGTGTGTGTGTATATATATATGTGTGTGTGTGTGTGCATATATATATGAAGAAAATAAAATTATGCTCAATATATATATTTGTTTTCCTGGTTTTATAGTCAGTAATAAACTAATCTTACAAAATGAGTTTCTGGAACAACTTGCATAAAACAGAATTGATTATTCTAAACATTTGGTAGAATTCACCTTAAAACCATTTGGGCCCAAGACTTTTTAGAGAGGGAAGATATTTGACTACTATTTTCTAACTGTATTATAATGATTAGTTGATTCAAGTTCTTTCTGCACATCTTATATTTTTCTAGGAATTTATCCTAGAATTTAGTTCATAAGACTTTTCGTATTTTATTTTTAGATGTCTGAAATAATTTCTTCTTGGTCATTTTTCCATGCATTCTTTAGTTTCTTGATTGGCTTTGCCAAGGTCTGTATCATTTTTTTATAAGATATATGTATCAGTTACCTGTAATTGCTGTGAACAAATTACCACAAACTTGGGAGTTTAAAACAACAGCATATAGGGCCTCCCTGGCTGCACAGAGGTTAAAGTCTCAGAGCTATCAAGCTATTGATAGGCACTGCAGCAAGAGTTTGCTTCCCGGTCAGGGAGGTGACCCACATGGCACAGCAGACCTCTCCTCTCTCCCTGCTGCTCCCCTCAGCTGTGTATTTCAGTCAATCTGCCTGTTCTGCTCCCCACCCTGTGCCTGGTGAATTCTCTCACCCTCTGGCCTGTCTTGAATGCATACATAAAAATAATCTTAAAAAAACAAAAACAGGGCCCTCCCTGGTGGCACAGCGGGTTAAAGCACAGCACAAAAAAGCGTAAGCCACTTCCACATGAGTTCGATCCCCGCCTGCCCCGGAAGTGACCACATGGCGTGGCAGACCTCTCCTGACCCGCCCGCTGCTCCCCTCAGCAGTGTACTTCGTCGATCTGCCTGTTCTGCTCCCCACTCTGTCTCTGGTGAAGCCTCTCACCGCCCCTGAGCCTCTGGCCTGTACCCCCGTTCTGTATGCATAAATAAATAAAATCTATAAACTGTTATATTATTTAAAAAAATAAGAAGAAGACTTATGGTGGGTTTATGCAGTGCATAAACTAGAAGTTATCCCTCTACCACTTTGAAGACTCTAAGCCAAGACACAAACACCTAACATTCTTCCATATTACCTTTTTCTCACAGGAAATCACCAGGGTCACATCACCAAATTCCTCCTGCTGGGACTGACCAATAATCCCAAACAACAGGTGTGGCCCTTTGCCATCTTCCTGGCCATGTACCTAGTCAATGTGGTTGGCAACTCAGTGATCATTGCAGCCATCTGGGGGGACACAGGACTCGAAAACCCCCATGTACGTCTTCCTCTCCAGACTGTCCCTGGTGGACATCTGCTGCACCACTGTCCTCATGCCACGATGTTAGTGAACATGCTGACTCAGACAAAGACCATTCCCTTTTCCCAGTGCCTCACCCAGATGTATTTCTTTGTGGCCTTTGGGATCACGGACAGCTTCCTCTTGGCCGCCATGGCCATTGACCGCTATGTGGCCATCTGTGACCCTCTGCATTACACCGCCACCATGAGCCCCAGGCACTGTGTCCTGCTGGAGGCCGCCTCCTGGGCTGTCTCCCACCTCCACTTACTCACCCTCACACTTCTCATGGCCCACCTCTCCTTCTGTGGGCCCAACATCATCCACCACTTCTTTTGTGATGTTCAGCCCCTGTTAACGCTCTCCTGCTCTGACACGTCTGTCAATGAGCTGTTGGCCTTCACCGAGGGCTCCTTGGTGATCATGAGTCCCTTTATCTTCATTATTATTTCTTATGTCTACATTGCCCGGGCTGTTCTGCGGGTCCCTTCGGGAGGAAGTACAAGGTCTTTTCCACCTGTGGGTTCCACCTCACGGTTATGGCTCTGTTCTATGGGACCATAATATCGGTGTACATAGCCCTTCATCCGCCTACTCAGTGACAAAGGACCGTGTGGTCATGATCATCTACACAGTGGTCACCCCCCTGCTAAACTTTTTTATCTATAACTTGAGGCAGGTTATAGACATGAAGCAGGCCTTGAGAAAGCTAGCAGGGAAGGTTGAATAGCATAACTCCTGTATGATGCAGCTCTGCATTTACCCAATAAGAACTCTGAGATAGCTACTATGCAATCAGAACTGTACTCAGTGAAAACAGTGTAGAGATATCAACCACTGCTCCTAAATCCAAAATTAACCACAGTTCAGGAATGGAAAGGTGACAGCATCAATGGGAGGTTATTGCATTTCTGGTAAAAATAAATCGGGGCCCTCCCTGTGGCCCAGCGGGTTAAAGCACAACACGAAGAAGCTTAAGCCACTTCTACATGAGTTTGATCCCTGCCTGCCCTGGAGGTGACCACATGGCGCGGCAGACCTCTCCTGACCCGCCCGCTGCTCCCCTCAGCAGTGTACTTCGTCGATCTGCCTGTTCTGCACCCCACTCTGTCTCTGGTGAATCCTCTCACCCTCCGCATCTCTGGCCTGTACCCCAGTTCTGTACGAATAAATCTTTAAAAAAAAAAATCAAATGAGATTTGGCTATTGAAGTCTCTTTAACTGTCTACATAGCTCCCTTCATTTTCCTTTGCCTCTGGCTCATGTATGTTGCACACATAACCAGTGGAAAGCAATAGATGTTCTGATGCAGAGCAAGAAAAGTCTGCTGTAACCATATTTGTGGAATTTTACCTGTAAGATTCTGTTAGTCTTGTGGGTCAACTCACATGGAACATCAGTGAATCAATGTTTTATCGGGTGAGTTACAATCTTATGCATAAACCCCTTGGTCTGGTGAGTGGATTGTCTTGTTCCCTTCCAGACACCTCACAATCTCTCCAAAGCTGTTCATGTTTTTCAGAGGAGGCAGCTGCACTGGCACAGTAATAAAATCCTAAGCTGAGCCCTCCCTGGTGGTACAATGAGTTAAAACACAGCACTATGAGGTTGCCTCAGCACAACTTCAATCCCTGGCCAGGGAGCTGACCCACATGGCACAGCAGACCTCTCCTGTCTCACCCGCTGCTCCCCTCAGCAGTGTACTTCCTGGATCTGCCTGTTCTGCTCCCCAATCTGTCTCTGGTGAATCCTCTTACCACCTCTGGCCTGTGCCCCAGTTCTATATGCATAAATAAATAAAATCTTGAAAAAAAAAAAACCTAAGCCTCTTAGTGAAAGAACCTCAGTTACAATTCAGCTGTACAAACTGTATGACTATGATAAAATCATCAAATCTCTCCATGATTCCTTTGCTCGTCTATAAAAGAGACACAATAAATCATCTCACCATAAAAAATCTCACCATGTGCTTGTGGGTAGCAAATGGAAAAATTCCAAATCTACTGGTTTGTGGCTTTAAATAACTCACTTTAACATCTCTGAGCTTCTGTTTTCCCTAGCTCTAAAATTGTTCTGCATGGGCCAGAACCTCAGATCCACCACTTTCCAGCTCAATCTTCAGCAAGTACATGAGCCTCTCTGTGCCTTGGTTTCTCATATGCTAGGACTCCATGACACCCAGAGTTCTCAGACATGTTGTTCATCTTTTTAGTATTTGAAATACTGTCTTCATATAGCAAACACTCAATAAATTGTATGATTATCACAAGATTATATGACACTGTGTCTGTTGTTCCTTCCAAAATAACATTCTAAGTTGTATGATGGAATGGGACATAGTCATACATTCTCCTACTGAGTTCAGTCCAAATGTTTCCTGAAATTCACTATAAATTATTCTCCCTGTAGGACCCAGAAGTGTTGCCCATTTTCTTAGCCACCCCAGTGGGTCTTTCCAAAGGGTCCCCAGTAACAAAATGAGTCTCCTTCCTCCATCCCCTTCTCTTAACTCACCTTTATTCTTATAACTTTCAATTTCATTATCCAACAAAAGCTCCATGAAGAATGTTGTCCAGAACTTCTAATTTCAGAAATAAAAACTATAAACTATGGTCACAGGATGTGAAAAAGGCAATTAAAGAAAAGTTGTGCCAGGGGAGAATCTAACTTTACCCAGGATGAACTAAGGGAACTTGGTGGGGAAAGTGTCAGGTAAGTGTGATGACCTTCCTTCCTTGGGAGGATAAGAGAAGAGGTGGCAGAAGATTGAATGACCTTTAGAGTGGGCACTCCCCCCATTTCCATGCCCGCTAGAGGAGGGGCACGAAGAACAGTGCTCTTGGATCACTGGCTCAGACCTGTCACTGTAAAGTAAAGTGTTCCTGACACTGCAGGGCCTCAGGGTCCTATGGCCCAGTGGGGACAGCTGAGCGTTGGACATTTGCCCCATCTTGTCTCTAACTAGCAGAGCTGGGACTGGGCCTCAGGGGACACCCCATGTGAAAAGCCCACAGCTCCTCCCACCGCCTGTCCTGAGAACAGACTGCACATCTCTCAGCTGTGCTGCTGCTACAGGACGGGAGAAAACTGAGAGTCCACCAAATCCTCTTGGTGGCAACCAAACAGGGGAGGTGAACCCAACACTTGGTGATGGTGGCAGGATCTGAAGATGGTCAGGATTTCCAGGTAAGATATGAGGGAGTAGAGATGGGAGACACTGCACACACACACACACACACACACACACGCATACACACACCTTTTCCCTATTCCTCCTGTCCTGTCTCACTCACGGCCAAATACAACCTGCTCTATTAGCCACCATGTGGATATGAGAAGAGCCTCGGATGCTAGCTCATGAATTTCTCGAGAGCCCAGCCTAATGTCAGTTCAGGGCAGTCATTCCCAAATGGCCTGGCAGTGGCCAAGAACTGCCGTAGGTGCTGACCCAGTGTGTGTGAGCGCAATTCACCCTTGGCCCACTCCACCATGCGTGGCTTTCAGAATCGTTCCATGCTGCCTCCTACAGCTGACAGTTCAACAAGCCCTATTTCATCTTTGAACCTGAATATCAGAATGATTGGGATTGAGGTTCTGAGAAGTTACATCCTTTGATCAAGGTGGTAACACTGGGACTCGAACTTGGGTCTACATAAGTCAAAAAAGCTGTGTTCTCAGCAGTTAGAGCAATTCTGATCTAATGGATCTAGCAGATCTGTCATCTCCGATGACAATGATATAGACAACAGTGCAGCTTACAGCTCTGAATCTGAAACTTCACAATTGTCCAAGGCCAGCTTTTCACCAAGTGACAAGACGAAGTCCAGTCTTCCCGGGACAAAGGCAGTGTCCTGGAAATGGAACTTTTAGTTTCAAAAGGCAGAAAATCCTAGACAGACCCTGAGGAACAGCTGGCCACTCCAGAAAGCACCCTCACTTTGTTATTTCCAGGAAGAGAAAGGCTGACTATGAGGATAAGCTAATATTGGATGACATTTTTATGATCCAATCATTGTTCTAGTTCCAAACTATCCTACCTCAATTTATCATCCTAAAAATGTCATGAACAGTTGTTATCCTTTTTAAGCAGGTGCATAAACTGAGGCCAGAAAAACTGGCCAGACGTGTTCAAACATGGTCCACAGCGACTGGTGGCCAAATGAAGGTGGTAGGGCACAGAGGACCCTAATTTGTCACCGCATCAGTTTAATATCAGTCCAGACCAGCCCGTTGGCATACTCTGGCCTCTCTGCCATCCCAAAGCACAAGCTAAATATCTCTCATTTTGGATTTTATGCATCATAGGTCCTGGAAGGAAAAGAACCCTTTAACAAGTTGTGGCATTTTGATACCGTCAGCAGTCCTGTATGGGAGGTTTATGTCCACATCAAACAGATAAAGAAAATGAGGCTCACAGTAAGTAAATAATCTACCCAAAATATGCACTGAGGTCTAGAGGAGATCTGGGGTTCCATCATTTTCTGTCAGGACTCTTGGGTTCCATTTTATCTACCACTCTTAACCCTCATACATGATCAGGATGTATTGAACTGTGTCTAAAAAAATGAACATACCATTTTATATGATAACTATACTAAGTAGATACATAGTTGACAGTCTAAAAACTGAAGCTCAGAGGGGATTGGGGATGTGTAGAGAGGACTCACATCTAGTCATAGTGTGTCAAGACCAACTTTTCTAAGGACTAGTAATGTTGATGCTATTATGGTAACGAGAGCAGGACTTATTTGTAAAATACCTTTCAGTGTATACAGTTATCTTATTTGTATTTATTTGACAAAGAGGGAAGACACTGCCATCATACCCAGACTACCTGAATCCCAGTTATTAGTTATTCCTGTTTCTATAAAAAGAGGAAGAGAGAACTTTGTTAGTAATGTCCTAGTAAATGTATTTCCCAAGATATTCAAATTTCATACATCTATGAAATAAATTATTTTCCTATTTTAATGGGGGGAGATGTGGCCTAAGACAGGAATTTCTCCCAGTTTCTCCCCAGTTCAAATGCCTCTAAGAGCCTACAGGAAAAATCACCAGACAACACACAAGTCACCTCCAACAAGACCTGCCAGCATCTCTGACCACAGCGGTCATCTCTACCATGATTCCATGCCTCCCTCCCAGAGACACCAGTGTCTACCTGGGACCACTGCCAAGAACACAGAAAAAAGGAAAAAAAGGCTTTGATTGTTTTACTTTTTGGGTTTTCCTTTTCTTTGAGGCAAGAGTTTCCTCCAGTTACATTAATGGGAATTGGAAACCAAACTACCATCTCTGACTTCCTGCTCCTGGGCTTCTCTGAACACCCCAGACAGCAACCTGTTCTGTTTGTGCTCTTCCTGGGCATGTATTTGGTTACCATGTTGGGGAACCTGCTCATCATCGTGGCCATCGGCTCTGACCAGCACCTCCACACCCCCATGTACTTCTTCCTGGCCAACCTGTCCTTCACGGAGACAAGCTTCAGCTGCACCATTGTCCCCAAGGTGCTGGTCAACATTCAGACGCAGGACCATACCATCTCCTACGCTGGGTGCTTCGTGCAGATGTACTTCTTCATGGCCTTGACCCTGCTGGATGACTTCCTGCTGGCCGTGATGGCCTATGACCGCTACGTGGCCATCTGCCTTCCCCTCCACTACGCCACCATCATGCATCCCCAACGCTGCCTGCTGCTGGTCGCCGCATCCTGGCTCTGTGCCCACCTGCTGGCCTTCTCTCTCACTCTCCTCATGTCTCAGTTCTCCTTCTGTGCCTCCCGCTCCATCCCACACTTCTTCTGTGATGTCCCCCCGCTCCTCAAACTCGCCTGTTCAGACATCCACAATTTTCAGGTAACGATGTTAACTGAAGCCGTCCTCTCAGGCACAATCCCTCTCACCTGTGTCCTGGTGTCCTATGCCCACATCATCTGCACCATCCTCAGGATCCCCTCCACTGGCGGGAAGCACAAAGTCTTCTCTACCTGTGGCTCGCACCTATCAGTCCTCACTCTGTTCTATGGCACAATATTCCTAGTGTACTTCCAGCCCTCATCCTCCTACTCAGCAGACACTGGAGTGGTTGTATCTGTTATATACACGATGGTCACCCCCATGCTGAACCCCTTCATCTACAGTCTGCGGAACAGGGACATGAAGGGGGCTTTGTGGAGACTCTTTGGCTGGGGAAAATGTGCTCTCCATAAAGGGTCCTTTCCAGATTAGAAGCTCAGTTTCCTTGCAACCCCTTTTACCTATGTGTCCCCAGTTTTGGAGACGCTTAATTTAAGGCAGGGTGGATGCTCAGCATCAAAAGCAATTTAACAAGAGCCCTCCCTGTAGTGCAGTGAGTTAAAGCACAGCACTAAGAAGCTATCTGAGCCACTGTAGCAGGAGCTCGACCCCCAGCCCCAGAGGTGACCCATATGGTACATAGACCTCTCCTGACCTGCCGGCTGCTCCCCTTAGCTTGTATTTCAGTGAATCCCTGTGTTCAGCACTCTACTCTGTCTCTGGAGAATCCTCTTTCCCCCACACCTTGGACTGTAACCCAGTTCAGTATGCATAAATAAATAAAACTTTCTTTAAAAAAGCAATATAATGAGTGAAGAAAACATGGCTTGGCAGACAGAAAGAAACCAGCAGGCTCAGGACAGAACTGCAGCCTGGAGAGGGAGGGACCCGTACTCCCCATACGGGACTGGCCATGCCATAGCTGCCCAAGCTGATGCCAACCGGACAGCGGGAACCACCAAAGCAGCACACCAGACAAGACTAGATTAGAGTGGGGACTCAGCCCCTCAGGCCACAACAGGTCCCAGAACTCGAGGGACAGTGACAGGTAATCATCGAAGGGTAAAATGCTCCACTCTCTGACCGTTTCCAAACTCAACTTTCATAAAGATGAAGCTCCAAGTGGAAAAAGACGCACCACGAAGACACAACCAGCGGGGCTTAGTGGGGTTGACAATCCAGGAGAGAAACTGGACTGGCAGCGGAGAACTGCGAGCCCCAAGATGCGCCATTCAGATGAACTCCACAACGAGTAAGTGAACGCTCATTAGTTACTGAGACAAGATCTTGATTCTTTCGTTTCACCTCTGGCTTCCTTCATTTGCATCCTTTACAGAGCAATACATGCTTGCTATGGTAAACTTGTAGAGCATTTTCTTTAAGCAATTGTAATAAAGTAAACATGATAAACAAAGAACAACTGTATACCAGAGACATTTTATGGGGGGTCGAGTGGGGAATGGGCTCAAAACTGAGGTGGGAATAGCACACAGGACTACGGTGACCGCCCACGGGTGACTTGGTGGTGGGAAATCCATGGGCATACTAGCCAAGACAAAAAAAAATGCACAAAATGAAGAAGGATGCATAAATAAATAAATATATTTAAATTAAATAGATGTGTACAGTATGAACAAAAAGGAAATGGAAAAATACTCACTGTGGCCCATTTAAAAACAACCAGTAACTATTTGACATCATTTCCCTCCTGTGCCTTTTAACTGCTCTTTGCCTTTTTTGTCTCCATTGAGAAAAGACTGCAGGTACAAGTCCATGTACATTTTTGCTGAATCTTACAACATGATCTTACATTTCTGTCTTCCTGATATTTGGCTAAGAGGGTAAATATATCAGCCAAATATCAGCAAAGAGTGATCAAGGTTTGTATCAGCTCTCACCATTGCTGCAGGATGGCGGCTTCCTGAGCTCTCACCGTTGCAGACAGCATTAATAGGGGCATGTTTGAAAAAGCATAATTTCAATATTCACAACATGTGACTTGTCTGTTTTAATTTTCAGAAATAGACTATCTAAACAGAACATATTTAGGCTCTTTCTCTATGTTGCCAGGATGTCCAAAGGAGAATGCCCTTTTATTTACATCCTCGCTATATTTTCAAATTCCCACTTCATTCTCATGTTAATATGTTAGCTTTATTTGATTTGATTTTTTTGAAAGGGACAGTTTTCCTGAGCACATGTTCAAGTGTTCTAATTATGTTGTTAATTTTTTTTCATATAACTTTCCCATTAGCAACTGTGAATGTTTGAATTGTACAGGTTTTTCTCTACGAAATACATTCTCCGTCTTATGATAATACCAACTAACACTTCATCTCTCAGTGATGACTTTTATACAAGGAAGTTTTTATAAAGTTTATGATATCAAGACTTTGTAGCTTCTATTGCAGGAGCTATAGTTTGAAAATCCTCCCTAAAAAATCTTTACAAATAAATACTTTAAAAAATTTTTTCCAGTAGAACACATGACCTTTTTTTAAATAATAGCTTATTTTTACATCATTTTGTGCATTTTTCCATCACAGTTGTAATCCCCGTGGGCTTCACATCACCAAATCAACCATGTGTCATCATCATAGTCCAGTGCATTTCTCTCCCCTCACTGTTTTTTATCCCATTCCCCACTCCACCCCCATAAAATGTCTCTGGTATATAGCTGTTCATTGTTGTTACTATTTTCTCACCTGTTCCATTATACTCCTGCTATGAGTGAAACCATCGGTATTTTTCCTTTTCTTTTTGGCTTATTTCACTAAGCATGATATTTCCCATGTTGCTGCAAAAGGCACATGTTTATTTTTTCTTATCTGCTTAGTAATATTCCATTGGAACACATGCCTTTTTAATGTAACCCTGAATTATAACTTTGGAATGAAGTCACATAGATAAAGTTATTCTCATTCAATACATCTCCCTTGTATAACTCATTTCTCTCCATTTTCATTGTACAATTTATATTTGTTTTTTTTTGTTTTTTTTTGTTTTTTTTTAATTTTTAAAGATTTATTTGTGCATACAGAACTGGGGTACAGGCCAGAGGCTCAGGAGCGGTGAGAGGCTTCACCAGAGACAGAGTGGGGAGCAGAACAGGCAGATCAACGAAGTACACTGCTGAGGGGAGCAGCGGGCGGGTCAGGAGAGGTCTGCCGCGCCATGTGGTCGCCTCCGGGGCAGGCGGGAATCGAACTCATGCGGAAGTGGCTTTAGCTTCTCAGTGCTGTGCTTTAACCCGCTGCGCCACCAGGGAGGGCCTATATTTGTTTTTTTAAAGATTGATTTACTTATGCATACAAGAAGTGGGGTACAAGCCAGAGGTGCAGGAGTGAGAAGATTCACCAGAGACAGAGTGGGGAGCAGAACAGGCAGATGCACTGAAACACAGTGCTGACAGCAGGGAGACAGGAGAGGTCTGCTGTGCCATGCTCTGACCACTGCGCCACCAGGGAGGGCTGTACAATTTCTACTTATAACAAATGAAAATGCTGCGTGACTCAGAACAGGCACCCTAGAAAGAATGCTGGGTGCTGTCATGCCCAGTGCACCCTCTGGGCACTGTGAAAGGAGTGTCTTCACATTGAGAGAGTGTGTGACTCTATTCCTGGCTACCTGACACTTTGAAGCATCAATAACAAGTTCACTCAAAAAATGTGAAAATACATAAAGTGGGAAAATAACATAATTGAAATAGCTAAATCATAAAAATATATTGCCAAACAATAGACTTTAAGGCAAAAAAGCACTATTACTTATGTTATGTTATGTTGGGAGAATGAGATCTTTCACTTGCCAGGAAAAAAAGGACAGTTCTACTATTTTTCAATATGGAAAAGACACAAAACAAAAACAATAAGCTGTGGAGAAACTCACTATCATGGGAAACTATATCACCCTTCTAAAGGTAATCATGGATATAGTAGATTCTGAAAATCACGTAAATGTATAAAACACTTGGAAAGCACACTTAATCTAAAGGCAAACTTAACCTAAGGGACTCATGCACATACAGAGAGAAGGTTGTATTCCACACAGGTGCAGAATGAATCTTTTATAAAACCTTAAACAGTATTTGCAAAACTTGCTCAGACACTGAGCCATAAAGCAAACCTCAGTAAGAGTCAAAGGACTAAAATCACAAAGATCACATTCAATAAACTAGAATCATTCCAAATTATAACCCCCCCAGCCCAAACACACACACACACACATATTTGGGAAATTGGGAAACTCAGGAATAACCCAGGAGCCAAATCAGATATCATGAAAACCACTAGAGAATAGAGTCCTCTGGGTGAAAACCATGTAAAACATAATTTACAGGGAATGCTTTCTTTTGTGTACAAATGTAGAAAAGACCGTTATTTTGCAGAAACAGTCTGTGAAATAATAAGCTAAGAACCCACCTTAAGAAGCTATAAAAAAGAACAATTGTAATAAAGTAAAACTGATCATCAATGAACAACTATAAGCCAGGGACATCTACAGGGAAGGAGAGAGGAACAGGATCAAAACTGGAGCGGGAGGAGCGCTCGGGACTGTGGTGATGGCACATGGGTGAAGTGGTGGTGGGAGTCCATGGCAATTACACTGAGATGAAATAATGTACAAAGTGAGGAAAGATGTAAAAATAAATATAAAATATAAAGAAATATAAAAAAAAAAAAAACCACCAAGTTCAATCCAAGCAACATAAAAGAAGGGAAGAAAACAGGAGAGGGAAACAGACAAAAAGGATAAAGCTAAATCCCATTAATCAAGCTAACGAGCATTCTGTGAAATGATAACACGATTCTTTGATAAAATGTGTGGGGAAAACGGACAAATAAACAACAGCGTGAACGGAACCAGTAACGTCCCCTCTGTTCTCAAACAGCACATTGACAATGATGCTGCCTAAGCCCATTTAAAAACCTGGATGAAATAGAGAAGTTTCTAGACAAATGTAACAAATGTAGGTCTCTTGGAGGAGTGAAGGGGCCTGATCCAGACTTTCCAGAACCGGGACCCTGTGTGTGAGATGTTCGTGTTGAGCAGTGCAGGTGGCTACGCGGCCCACAGAGCCCAGCCCGCAGGAGCAGAAAGCCAGAGCAACAGCAGGGACTCCTGCAACGAGGAAACACCCTGCGGGAGCATCTACATGAAGTTCAAAAACAGGTACAAATGGCCCTCCCTGTGGCGCAGAGGGTTAAAGCACTGCACTGAGAAGCTAAAGCCACCTCAGCATGAGTTCGATCCCCGGCTGCCCCGGAGGTGACCACATGGCATGGCAGACCTCTCCTGACCCGCCCGCTGCTCCCCTCAGCAGTGTACTTCGT
>NW_004567107.1:8248891-8249956 GCF_000260355.1 Condylura cristata | reverse complement strand
GGCTCTGTGCCCACCTGCTGGCCTTCTCTCTCACTCTCCTCATGTCTCAGTTCTCCTTCTGTGCCTCCCGCTCCATCCCACACTTCTTCTGTGATGTCCCCCCGCTCCTCAAACTCGCCTGTTCAGACATCCACAATTTTCAGGTAACGATGTTAACTGAAGCCGTCCTCTCAGGCACAATCCCTCTCACCTGTGTCCTGGTGTCCTATGCCCACATCATCTGCACCATCCTCAGGATCCCCTCCACTGGCGGGAAGCACAAAGTCTTCTCTACCTGTGGCTCGCACCTATCAGTCCTCACTCTGTTCTATGGCACAATATTCCTAGTGTACTTCCAGCCCTCATCCTCCTACTCAGCAGACACTGGAGTGGTTGTATCTGTTATATACACGATGGTCACCCCCATGCTGAACCCCTTCATCTACAGTCTGCGGAACAGGGACATGAAGGGGGCTTTGTGGAGACTCTTTGGCTGGGGAAAATGTGCTCTCCATAAAGGGTCCTTTCCAGATTAGAAGCTCAGTTTCCTTGCAACCCCTTTTACCTATGTGTCCCCAGTTTTGGAGACGCTTAATTTAAGGCAGGGTGGATGCTCAGCATCAAAAGCAATTTAACAAGAGCCCTCCCTGTAGTGCAGTGAGTTAAAGCACAGCACTAAGAAGCTATCTGAGCCACTGTAGCAGGAGCTCGACCCCCAGCCCCAGAGGTGACCCATATGGTACATAGACCTCTCCTGACCTGCCGGCTGCTCCCCTTAGCTTGTATTTCAGTGAATCCCTGTGTTCAGCACTCTACTCTGTCTCTGGAGAATCCTCTTTCCCCCACACCTTGGACTGTAACCCAGTTCAGTATGCATAAATAAATAAAACTTTCTTTAAAAAAGCAATATAATGAGTGAAGAAAACATGGCTTGGCAGACAGAAAGAAACCAGCAGGCTCAGGACAGAACTGCAGCCTGGAGAGGGCGGGGCCCGTACTCCCCATACGGGACTGGCCATGCCATAGCTGCCCAAGCTGATGCCAACCGGACAGCGGGAACCACCAAAGCAGCACACCAGACAAGAC
>NW_004567107.1:8213785-8247901 GCF_000260355.1 Condylura cristata | reverse complement strand
GCTGAGAGAAACACAGGCAACAAGTCTGTCATTTCACATCCAAACATTCCAGGCTGAAATTCACAGCATGAATAAGGGGGCCCGGACCTGCACAACAGCAGGAAACGCCACTGCCCTGGGTGAGGGCTTCCCTGGGGCTGTGAGATCGTACTGGGGCTGTGACTGTACTCAGTAACATCTGTGGGACACATCCCACATCTCTTTTCTATATTTTAAACAAATCTTCTATATTTGTTTCTATATTTCTATACATATATAGGGAGCCAGAGAGCATGGTGCTCAGTGAAATAGACAGACTGATAAACACCAAATGACTTCACTCATGATTGGTAGGTACAGGGGGGAAATGAACAAATGAAACAAAGTGAAAACAACTCTTGGACAACAAGGAGAAGAGAATGCTGGTTCACAGAAGGCAGGGGAAGTAGGAAAACTGGGAAACAGCTAGAGGTTTGGGGGAGCATGGTATAGTACATATGGGTGCTGATATATTGGTGTGGAGATCACATCGACATATGACAAACTGTGCACTTTAACAATAAAAACATGGCGGGGGGGCTTCCTTGTTGGGGCGGAAGTTAAAGCACAGCACGTAAGAAGCTAAAGTCACTGCAGCATGAGTTCAATCCTCGTCCCGGAGCTGACCCCCATGACGCCCGCAGACCTCTCCTGACCCGCCCGCTGCTCCCCTCAGCAGTGTACTTCATCCATCTGCCTGTCTGCTCCCCACTCTGTCTCTGATGAATCTTCTCACCACCCCTGCACTTCGGGCCTGTACCACAGTTCTGTGTGCATAAAAAAATAATCTTTTTTTAAAAAAATTAGAAAAAATCTTGAAATAAAAGGAAATGTGAGGGGGAAAATTTATGGAAGACAATTCACACAAAGTCAAAACAAGCAAATTCATGGGATGCTACATGCGTTTTAGACATTGAGCCACAAGCAATAAAACTGCAGTGGAAACTACAAGTGATACAAGCAGGCACCACAGGGGATTCCACTAAAGGGAAGCAACAAAAAACATCTGAAGACAGGTGCCCAAGAATTTCTAAGGATTACGCCGTTCTACTCGGGTGAATAGCAGCAGGTGGGCAGTAACTGTATTCTCAGTCCCAAATCTGCAACAGCTTTGGCGCACTCTTTGGAATGATTTAAAATAAAAATAAATGTGAACTCCAAGGACAGCAGCCCGGGCATATTACTGCTCTCTCTGCGCAACGGGCTCTTGCAAGATGAGGATATTACCTCTATGCTCACCCATCCTCCACAGGGTTGGGGAAGTGATGACCGTGACCCAGGATTTGGTCTCCGGACTTACTTCCTGGGACGGATGTTCTGTCCATGAGCCCCGGGTTCTAACTAGGATGTGTGGGCTCCTGCTCCAGCAGGGTCCTGCTCCAGGTCAAGCCAGGAGGGTGGGTCCAAGCCCAGCTCACCCAAGACAGAAGTCAGGGTCCCCATGGGTCTGCTTCGGTCACTCTGAATGGAATTAGCACTGGAACTGCCGGGACACAGGGGGCCAGGGACCAGGGTGGCCGCCGGGAGCTTGGACAGTCGCCCCACCTCTCCCTAACTAGCAGGCATGGGACTGGGTCTCAGGAGACACAGCCTGTGAAAAGTCAGCAGCTCGTCCTGGCTCCCTGCCTGAGGCGTCACGGAAGCCCCGAGTCGTCCGGCTGTGCCACTCTGATCACAGCGAAGGGCCCTGTGGCTCCAGCATGTCTGCTTGGGGAGACAGTGGCTCGGCCACCCCCATGTCCCCACTGCAAGTATCGCAGGCTGGGACTGGCCAGCATGTCCAGGTAAGAGCTGGGGTGCAGGGGTGTAGTAAGAGCAGCGTCCAGGTAAGAGTTGAGGTGCAGGGGTGGAGCAAGAACAGCATCCAGGTAAGAACTGAGGTGCAGGGATGGAGCGAGAACAGAGTCCAGGTAAGAGCAGAGGTGCTGGGGTGGAGCAAGAGCAGCGTCCAGGTAAGAGCGGAGGTGCAGGGGTGGAGCAAGAGCAGTGTCCAGGTAAGAGTGGAGGTGCAGGGGTGGAGCGAGAGCAGCCTCTTTCAAGGGCTCGTGTGTGAGCACCTGCAGGAGCAAACACACACACACAGCCAAGCTCACAGACCTCTCCCTTCCTCTTACTTTCCACTCATTCCCTGCCAATATTTGGGCTCCTGTGAAAACCACCTTGAGCTCATCACGACCCTCGTGACCGGGTCAGGGGAGCTGTGCTCAGGAGTCCAGACACCCCGACACCAGTTGCTCCCTGATGAAGACAGCACCTGTGTCATAGCACAGCCCGAGGCCCCCTGCCCTGCACGGCCACACGGGTTACAGATCACCTCAGCCCCCAGCAGCCAGCAGTCACTGGCTCCTCTGCATTCACCCAGTGGACACAGAGATTCAACTCAAATTCCTTCTTTTGAATTCCCTCAGCTAGGCTGATTGATTCCCCTCCTGAGTAATAAAGGGGAACTGAGATGTCTAAAGGTTTTGGGCCCAGTTACACATGGTCTACGTGCCCAAATCATGCTTCAGCAGAGGGTTCTGCACCCACACACCCATTTCAGGTGCTGGTGATGATGCCGTGAAACGGTGACGCTCACCCAGAGTGCCTGAGCCACGGACACCTGTCAGTTACCCCCGACCTGAGGGCAGTGGCTGGGGCAGGACAGGGACAGAGCAGATGAGGTGACTGAGCACCTCCTTTTGAATATTGTCGAAATACTATAAATCCGTAATTGAATTGTCATCCACAGTCCATAAGGTGAACCCCACCCTTATTCCTTTTAAACTTAAACAGCTATATGGGAACAGAAGCCAAAAAGGGAAAGTGACTTTCTCACTGCCACACAGAAGCCAGAGGGAGGGGCAGGCCCCGCTGGAGGCTTAACTGGTTAGGACCCAGCTCTGCAGCCAGCACAGGGCCAGCCCCACCCCCGCCCTGGAGCTGACCCACAGGGCACAGCAGACCTCTCCTGACCCGCCCGCTGCTCCCCTCCGCAGTGTACTTTGTCGATCTGCCTGTTCTGCTCCCCACTCTGTCTCGGGTGAATCCGCTTACCCCCATACCTCTGGCCTGTACCCCATACTTCTGTATGCGTAAATAAATAATTCTCTTTTAAAAAAGAAAAAGAAGCCAGAGGGAGAGGATATTTGTAACCTCAATGCTAAACAGCCCACATGGCCCCAGGGCCCCTGACTGCCCATGGCCTTTCTCCCCCCAGGCCTCACTGGACAGCGGGGCATTGCCGCTGTGATGGCCCACGATGGCTGAGGACAGGCCTTCAACTGACCCCCCCGCTGGCCCCCTCCACACGCCACTCAGGTGAGGCTACTGTCTCAGCTTACAGAGGAGAGAGCAAGGGCCAGGGCCACAGAGAGAGCACCTTCCCCGAGCCTGAGAGCCTGAAAGGGGGCAGCCAGGGTGGTCCCCCCCTCTGGCCAAAGGTGTGCCACACCACACTGGCCACAGCCCAGCACCCCGACAGAGCCCGCCCTCCCTGCCAGCTCCCTGCTGCTTCATGAGGCCATGAGCAGGTCGCCAGCTGCATACCAGCCAGTCAGCACATCGCCTCTCTTGCGGCGATGACTGGCAAGGCTGCCACGTGGGACAGCAGGCACAAAGCACCTTCCAAAGTCAGAGCAGGGCTAGGAGCTCTGGGCCCTCGCACGCCCTCCCTGGGCGTGTCATCAGAGGTCCTGCTTTCCCCAGGGCATCCTCCTCAGGAGGGGTGCAACTCACCAGCTCAGCCTGAGACAGAGGAACAGAGAAAAAGGACCCTCTTGCCCGCTCGGGGTGCCAGAGCCCGGATAGCAAAAGGCAACACGTTGATGTGGAGGAAGATGATGACCCTGTGTTCAGTCTTTCAGAGACTACAGGTGAAGAGGCTCACTGAGCTGAACCCCAGTGCGGTCTCACTGCCCATTACATCTCTGCACCCACACCTGCATCTCCAACGAGGCTTCCTCATCGGGGCCCCATCCTCGTCTTGTAACTGGCAAATGGGCGGTTAGAGCTGCGACTGATTCTCGGGGTCCCCTTTACTGTTACAGAAAAAGCCCCAGTCTGACTCATTCTTAGCACCTATCTTACCCTAAGCAGGACTCTGCTCTAATTTCTCTGCCCTAGAACCAATTTAGAAACCTAACCAGCAGCCCTGGCTTCCTGCTCCTGGGCTTCTCTGCACACCCAGAGCAGCAGCCTCTCCTGTTTGGGCTCTTCCTGACCATGTACCTGGCCTCTGTGCTGGGGAACCTGCTCATCATCGTGGCCATCGGCTCTGACCAGCACCTCCACACCCCCATGTACTTCTTCCTGGCCAACCTGTCCTTCATCGACACCTGCTTCTCCTGCACCATTGTCCCCAAGGTGCTGGTCAACATTCAGATGCAGGACCACACCATCTCCTACGCTGGGTGCCTCGTGCAGATGTACTTCTTCATGGCTTTGTCCCTTCTGGATGACTTCCTGCTGGCCGTGATGGCCTATGACCGCTACGTGGCCATCTGCCTTCCCCTCCACTACGCCACCATCATGCATCCCCAACGCTGCCTGCTGCTGGTCGCCGCATCCTGGCTCTGTGCCCACCTGCTGGCCTTCTCTCTCACTCTCCTCATGTCTCAGTTCTCCTTCTGTGCCTCCCGCTCCATCCCACACTTCTTCTGTGATCTTCTCCCCCTCCTCAAACTCGCCTGTTCAGACACACAAGTCTTTGAAGTCATGATGTTTGCTGAAGCAGCGCTGTCAGGTGTGGTTCCATTCACCTGTGTCCTGGTGTCCTATGCCCACATCATCCACACCATCCTCAGGGTCCCCTCCGCTGGAGCAAAGAACAAAGTCTTTTCTACCTGTGGCTCACACCTGACGGTGGTCACTCTCTTCTATGGCACAATATTCCTAGTGTATTTCCAGCCCTCATCCTCCTACTCAGCAGACACCGGCATGGTGGCATCTTTGGTATACACGATGGTCACCCCCATGCTGAACCCCTTCATCTACAGCCTGCGGAACAGGGACATGAAGGGGGCTTTGCAGAGACTCTGCAGCTGGGGGAAATTCTCCGCTGACTGAAGAGTTCTTCTCTTGCATGGAGGCTCCTTGATCTGTCTTCTGCCTGGTCTTCTCCATTGTGATGTTTAAACCAATAAGTTCAGGAAGTATGGAACTCGGTGTCATGAGTAGATTTAACAAATGGAGAATGCTGATTCAGCATGACTGCTGTAGGTTCAACTGGCCAAGGACGAAGCTACAGAGTGACCACAGCTCTCAAGTGGCTGAATAGAGTGGACAGTTATCCAGACAGGTTCATGCCAGTAGGAGGAAGTACCATCAGTGAAGAACATTGGCTGTCATTTAATGTATAGAGAAAGCCCAGGAGCCACTCAGTCATGATCACAGGCCCCACCCAGCTGTCACTGAGCCAAGAGAGGATCCCAGAGTCACTGGGTCAAGAGTCACTGGGTCCAGTCCCACCATCCTGCAACACGGCCGATGAGCCAGAATTAAGCCACCATGATCCCCTGCTCCAATGGGAACTGCAGGAATGCATGAGGCAGCTCTGTTCCCAACCCCAGGATCCTCTGGTCAAGACTGAAAAGAGGACAATGCAGATACCCATGTAGGCAGAGGAAGAGTCAATGTTTACTGATCAGTGAAAGGCTCCAGGGAGACCTCTCTGGGCATGAAAGACTCTGAAAAGGCCTCGGACTAAGGATCTACAGTCTGGGTTTGGGGACAAAGGAATTAAACTTTATTTGGCTGAGCGAGCAAGGACAGTGTACGGCTGAAGTCCACTGTCCTCCCAACCATGGATCGTATATTGTTACCTAGTGCAAGTGCCATCAGCTGCAGCGTGGCGCTGATACAAGGCCTGTGAGTGACCACCTCTCTGGTGGCCTTCTCAAGGCACTATAGATCTGCAGCTCCAGTTTGAACCGGTCTGGACCCAGGGGTTATAACTGCCTTCTCAAGGCACTATAGATCTGCAGCTCCAGTTTGAACTGGTCTGGACCCAGGGGTTATAACTGCCTTCTTCCACAACACCCTCCTTGGTAAGTTACAGGGAGACAACTCAGGAATGCATAATGCATTGGGTAAAAGGGGGAGAGGGAAACAATTATGGGAGCACATGCTGGGACCTGCAGTCGTTGGATTTGTTTAACCTCTTGCTTAGCCACCCTTGGCACAGGAATGTGCTGTCCTCAAGTCCTGTCTCAGTCCTGGGACCCTTGCTGTCTCACAGCTACAGGAGATACTAACAAGACTCTGAAGTGATCTGAGTTCCCGGGGACCACTGCTAAACACAAAATGGAAGTAGCTCATCAAAGATTAACCTCCATACAGAGGAAGCCGAACCAGTAAGATAAACCATTTGCTGGAACTATGTGAGCAGTAATAACTGCAGCAGAGGGCCCTCCCTGGTGGTGCAATGGGTTAAAGCAAAGCACTAGGAAGCTATCGCAGCCACTGCAGTATGAGTTCAATTCCCAGCCCGGGGGGGTTGGATGGGGGCAGACCCACATGGCGCAGGAGACCTCTCTGTCTTGCCAGCTGCCACCCTCAGCCGTCTATTTCAGTCGGTCTGTCTGTCCTGCTCCCCACTCTGTCTCTGGTGAGTCCTCTCTCCCCCTGCCCCTCTGACCTGTACCCCAGTTCTTGTATGCGTAAATATACAAAACAATTGTAGCAGAGCAAACTAGGGGAGAGAGATAGATGGGTGAACTGGCCCAAAACTGGGATTAGCACTAAAACCCCGACTGAGTGGATATTAATTTGACAGGAAGTCCTTGATTCTCTCATTTTGACCTTGCTTGTTTTGTTTCTGCCTGCTACAGAACAATACATGCTCACTATGTGAACAGAAACAAGTAGGGAAAAGAAAACACTTTCTTCCATTTCAAGACACCCACTGACTGATAATATTTTACTACATTTCCTCCGATCTTTTTCTAATTGCTTTTTGTGTTTTCTTTGTTAAGAAAATACCACAGGCACAATTAAATTTAATTTTTTTTAATCTTACATCATGAGTTTTCTCGACATTATTAACCTTCTGTATTATTTGACTCTCTAATAAGATGACATCAGAAGAAAAGCCCACAGTGTTTTATGTCAATGTTGAATATTTCATTGTTTATATATTTTTACTATTTCAAACAAGGCTTTGATAAGTACCTAGTATATACCTGTTTTAGATTTATCTGATTGTTATCTTTTATTCTGGTGTTAAGACTTTTCTGGGGGCAGAGGGAATTATAGGTGCTTTGGACCATGGTTTTTGGGACCCTTCACCCTTGGGTGATGGGGGAATGGCCAGGTTTCACTACTGCGAACAACAATCCAATAAAAGTCTCTGAAAAGAAATGGTTTTTGTATTCATAGTATGTGACTTTTTAAACTTTCAGAAGTAGAATGTCTAAATAAAATATTTTAGGGTTGTCATCCATCATGCCAAAATACCTACATAAGCACTCCCTTTTTCTATATCCTCTCCTTACTTTCAAACTTCTCTTAATTAAAATGTTAGCCAAAATGGTTATCTCCTTGCTTTAGTTTTAGTTTTCTTCATTACTGATGAAGGTGTTATTTTCCTGAGTCTGTTAACTAATTGTTTAAATTTTCCTATGAGTTATTTTGTCCTATAATCTGTCCATTATTTAAAAGGAGGTTTACTAAATTGTACTGGAGTTTTTACATTAAAGACATTGTATCTTTGTCTCCTTTGTCTTGGTAATGCTGACTAACACTTCATCTCTTCATTTTGTGATTTCTTCATGTAAGTGTTTATCATCAAGTCAGGACACCCTAACCACCTTTGCAGGAGTTACAATTTTAAAATACTTCCCTAAGAAGAATCCATACAAAGAATCAACTTTTTTTCATTTTTGTCTGAAATACATTAGTTTTTAATGTAATCCTATACAGTGTGACTTTGATTCTTTTCACTTACAAAGATGTTGAATAGCAGCATTATTTTTAAAGAAAAACAAATCTCAAATACCCACAATAGTCATATTTATATTTGGTATACATATAAAGGACGAGAAAGGCTGTTCTGTAAACAACTGATTTAAATTAAATTAAGTGTTCTAGGTATAACGCACTACTGTTATTATTAGATACCTGAGGAAAATATCAGGGCCTCCCTGGTGACGCAAGGAGTTAAGTCTCAGAACTCTGAAGCTATCCTTAGCCACTGCAGCATGAGTTCTATCCCCGGCCAGGGAGCTGACCCACATGGCACAGCAGGCCACTCCTGTCTCACCCGCTGCTCCCCTCAGCAGTGTATTTCAGTAGATGGGCCTGTTCTGCTCCCCACTCTGTCTCTGGCGAATCCTCTTACCCCCACCCCCCAAATCACTAGCCTATATCCCAGCTCTTGTATACATAAAATAAATCTTAAAAAAAAAAAAAAGAAAAAAAAACAGATAGAAAAAAGAAAAATATCACTGGCGGGACTGGCTGGTAGAGGTTTCTTTCGAATATTCTCTAACCTGGATGTTCCCCATGTCTGGCCTCTACCCCCCACCCGCTGGCTGACGTCTCCCCGCCCTCATTAAGCCAAAGGAATGAGGGTCTCCAGGGAGTAATAGAGCAACACCAGCCCCTGATTCAGAGGGAAGGCTGGTTGGCCTCAGGCCCCCAGGCCAACTCGCTAGGTAAGGGGCTTATCTTAACCTGGTTCCAGCTTCGGGCACAAACTTTGTCTTTGACCTCTGGTGGGGTGGCTCTACACCATCAGCTGGACCGCGGGCTGCTCTGTCCCTTAAATGTCACCAACTACCAGAGAGAAGGTCCTGGCTAGATTCCAAATCTGACATTCATAATCCAAAGTTATTTTTCAAGTTAAAGGCAAGAAAGGGAGAGAAGGAGGAAACTTACCAGAACATGGCTGTTCTGGGAATGTTCTTAAAGTCTCTGGTCAGCTTTTGGACATCTATAAGATTCTAAATAATAAATATAACCTCTCCAGAAGGTGCAAGGCTAACTCTGCAGTGTCTGGGACCTGCTTTACAGGGGAGGGTCAGGCTGGTGATGCTGCAGCCACCATCCCTCGGCAATGAGACCTCGCCAGCCAACAGCAGAGTCCAGCAGTCATGCCTGGAGCAGGAGCCGCTGTGGGGGAAGGAGTGGGCAACAGCACATCTGTGGAGGGTGGCAAGGCCGGGGCAAGCGATGCCTTCCAGGCACAGCCATTATAGAAAGCAATATGGTGGTGTCTCAAAAAATTGAAAACTGGGCCCTCCCCAGTGGCACAAGGGGTTAAAGCACAGCACTGTGACATAATCACAGCCACTGCAGCATGAGTTTGATCTGGGCCAGGGAGCTGACCCAAATGGCTCAGATGACCTCTCCTGACCCACGCACTGCCCCGCTCAGCAGTGTGTTTCACCGCATCTTGCCTGTTCTGTTCTCCACTCTGTCTCTGGTGAATCTTCTCACCACCCCCTGCACCTCAAGCCTGTACCCCAGTTCTTGTATGTATGTATGTATGTATGTATGGGTAAATAAATAAATAAATCTTTTTTAAACATTAAAAAAATAAAAATAAAAGCAATGAATGTGACATCCAATCCATCATTTTTCTCTTTTTCCTATCATGTGGCATGATGAGGAAGGGTCTACTCCATGACAGGGACAGGCTGACAGAGATGAGCCCCACCTGTATGGCCCCTATGGGAAGAATACCAGGGCAGGGCCCCCAGGGAACCGAACCCTCATCTCTTTGAGAGGAGGCACTGCTGGGACCCCAGGGGCCACGGTCTAAAATTGCCTCATCTTGTGTCTAGCTGGGAAGTCTGGGATTGAGTCCCAGGAGATGCTGCATGTGAATACTGAGCAGTTCCTCCCAAATCTTCAGTCCATGGAAGAAATCGGAGGCACCAGTCATGTCTTCCTGGGGAGACAGAGCAGCAGGGAACCCACTCTCCCTGTTGTCAGCGACTGCGCTTGGCCAGCATCGCCAGGTGAGAACCAAGGCCTTGGGATGGGAAGGGAGCCCGGCTGACCGAAGGTGAGCAGCGCATGGCACACGCAGAGCACCCTGGAGCTGCCTCCTCCGTTCTGTTCCCCTTTTCTCCCTTCCAGTCCTCTCTGCCAGTCATTTCCCAGCTCTCCTGATCCCCAGAAGGATCAGCAAACTCAAGTGCTCATCACCTCCCAATGATCCAGCCCCGGGTCATTATGGAAAGAGTCTCAGACCACCCGTCCTCATCAGCAACGAGGGCACAGCAACCGGACATCGGCAAAATCTGAGGCTATGAGAGTTTTGTACAGGGAAGAGCATTGTGTTAGCAAAGGGCGTGTCATCGCCATCATCATGTTCACCCCGCTGCGTCTGCTGTGAGGTCGCCTTGGCTCCCACAGCGTGGGCCCATGTCACTCTCAGCCACCAGCCTCGCCCACAGCAGCATCCGCTCTGCTACCAGCATTTCCCACTCATCAAATCTGCTCACACCTTCTGTTTATTTTTAATCGGCAGTCAGTGAGTAGCTGTTTGAAACAGATTTATTTGTACTCACCATGAAGCTGTTGTTACTTTGCCTGATGAGGTGATTGACTAAGTTTGTGTTTGGTTTGCAGAAGCAGCCCCAGAACTGCTTTCTCACTGGCAGTTCTGAGCAGAGTTATAGCCCCCTCCTCCTCATCACTTACAATCTCCTCTCAGGGAACCAGGGCTGACGAAGCTGTGTCTGTATTCACAACAATAGAAACAATGACTAACATATACTGAACACTTAGATGAGCCAGCCTTGGTCTAGATATTTTAGAGTCATTACCTACTGGAATCCTCATGACAATGCCATACACTAACTCGATAAATATTCCTTTAAAGAGTTGTGAAATGGAAAGTGGCTTTTTCAAAGTCACAAAGACAGAGCGAAGCGTGGGGAAATTCTGACCGACTCCTGAAGGGGTATTATTTTTCAGTTGTCACAAAAACAAGTATGATATTAGCACATGCTTCCACTGGGTGTCCATCACATGTACACCTCCCACACCAGACAGGAACATTAGAACCCCGCAGTTTGATTGTGTTTCATGGTTCATCAAGAAACTTAAACTGACCCACCATCTGTCCCCTCACAATCCTATCAGGTGTGGTTATTCTCCACATCTAAGCCCAAAGGGGCATCTACCAACATGAGAACAGACCAGAAGCAAGGCCACAAAGCACACTGTTCCCAAGTTCACACTTCGCCAAGGCCTAGTGACAGTGACAGTAATAACCACTCTTTTAATTGGGAAGCCTTCCCTCCATTTTTATGATTTCTGTAATAGCTTCCTGAAGCAAGAACACAGTAGAAAACAGAGACTTCTGCACTCACATGACTTTCCTAGGATCACACTGCTTAGAATACGCATAGATCCCAAACTCCGTGACCTTAAAATTGAGGCTACTGATAGAGATATGGATAATAATGAAAACAACAAACACTTTCTTGGCGAAGTAACTGTCAGTTAACAAAGCTTTCAGACCCACATTAATTCATTAGGTAGTGTTGAAATGGAAAGAGGCACTGACTCCCAGAACTCTCTAGTCTAAGTCCATGGTTTTGTGAACTTTTTTTTGGTAGTGTAAGTGTCTGACTTAAACTTTGACTGTCAAGGCACCCATCTAAGATGGCAGATTCAAATGCTGCCAGCCCATACCATACCTGATTACCACAGTCCACACTCATTGAGTCTTTCATGTTTGCAAACCTTACAGCTGCTCCCCTGCTAAGATTCCTTTATTCTGCAGATCCTCCTGGTTGATTTCAATAACTAGCCAGTTGGGGTTTCTTTTTTTTTTTTTAAGATCTATTTATTTATGCATACAGAACTAGGGTACAGGCCAGAGGCACAGGTGCGGTGAGAGGATTCATTAGAGACAGAGTGGGGAGCAGAACAGACAGATTGGCAAAGTACACTGCTGAGGGGAACAGCGGGCGAGACTCAGAAGAGGTCTGCCGTGCCATGTGGGTCACCTCCAAGGCGGGGATCGAACTCATGCTGAAGTGGCTTTAGATTCTTAGTGCTGTTCTTTAACTCGCTGTACCACCAGAAAGGGCCCAGGATTTCTTTTTTTCTTTTTTCTTTTTCCTTCTCTTGTATCTCTTCCCACACTTTGAATTCCCACTTTTATGGTTTAAATTCATCAATAAAGAGTAAGCCCGTGAAACTCTAGACATCCCTACTCTCAGTCCCAATAAAAGTGGAACCCCCAGGTCCAGATCTTTCTCTACCGGTGACCCCACTGGAACCCAACTGTACTGTAATTCCCAGTTCTAATAAGTATGTATTTGTGTGTGTGTGTATACACATGTATTCACATGTACACACATATATGCTACTTTTAAATTTTATTTCTAGATAAAAAGTTTTTATTTTCAGTTTCCTGGTGGTTATAACTGAAGAGTATCTTGCAGTCCTAATAAGACCCCTAAGATCTGATCCAATCATAATGTTGGCTTAAAAAAGGAGAAGTATCTGTGGAAAACTATGGGTCCAAGTGCACTATCAGTTGCTATAAGCATTGTTATCAATAGGCTGAGACCGACACTAAACACTTACTCATATGTTTTTTTTCTTCCATTTCTCTCAACAAACATCTACAGAGTAAACTTTGTGCACGAAATCCTAGCATGTGCATGACTAGGATTCCACAATCTGGTAAGTTGAACGCGAATTCTAGAAATCTTTAGGAATAAGACCTAGGAGAGATTTTTTTTTTCCACGTGAAAATGAGTTCAGCCTCATCCACATAGGATAGTATCCGGAAGCCAGACTATACTCCTGCCCATCCCTGATTGTCACAGTTCACAGTCCTTGTACTTTCTGTGCTTGCACACGTGGCATTACAGTTACTGCTGGATCTCAGGGTCCTCTTCAGGAAAATATAGAAAAATACCAAAGACCATGTATGTGTAAATATCAGTGCCTACTTTTTATTGAGCAAGAATCTGCTCTAATTTCTCTGTCCTAGAACCAATTTAGAAACCTAACCAGCAGCCCTGGCTTCCTGCTCCTGGGCTTCTCTGCACACCCAGAGCAGCAGCCTCTCCTGTTTGGGCTCTTCCTGACCATGTACCTGGCCTCTGTGCTGGGGAACCTGCTCATCATCGTGGCCATCGGCTCTGACCAGCACCTCCACACCCCCATGTACTTCTTCCTGGCCAACCTGTCCTTCATCGACACCTGCTTCTCCTGCACCATTGTCCCCAAGGTGCTGGTCAACATTCAGACGCAGGACCACACCATCTCCTACGCTGGGTGCCTCGTGCAGATGTACTTCTTCATGGCTTTGTCCCTTCTGGATGACTTCCTGCTGGCCGTGATGGCCTATGACCGCTACGTGGCCATCTGCCTTCCCCTCCACTACGCCACCATCATGCATCCCCAACGCTGCCTGCTGCTGGTCGCCGCATCCTGGCTCTGTGCCTACATCCTGGCCTTCTCACAGATGATCCTGGTGTCTCAGTTTTCCTTCTGTGCCTCCCGCTCCATCCCACACTTCTTCTGTGATCTTCTCCCCCTCCTCAAACTCGCCTGTTCAGACACACGCATCTTTCAAATCATGATATACGCTGATTCAGCCCTCTCAGGTGTGGTCCCATTCACCTGTGTCCTGGTGTCCTATTTCCACATCATCCACACCATTCTCAGGGTCCCCTCTGCTGGAGCAAAGAAAAAAGTCTTCTCTACCTGTGGCTCGCACCTGACGGTGGTCACCCTCTTCTATGGGACCCTATTCCTAGTGTATTTCCAGCCTTCATCCTCCTACTCAGCAGACACCGGCATGGTGGCATCTGTGGTATACACGATGGTCACCCCCATGCTGAACCCCTTCATCTACAGCCTGAGGAACAGGGACATGAAGGGGGCTTTGTGGAGACTACTTAGCTGGGGGAGATGTTCCACCCCATAAAAGCCAAGATTTCAATTTGCCTTCTTCTCTCGACTTTTCCATCATAAAACTGAACAGTCAAGATAGGATGGATGCTTAGCCTTCCAACAGATGCAAGAAAATGAAACCTCACTCCCTGGGACTGGAAAAGAACTGGCCAAGGATAGAACTGCAACCTGGAGAAAGTGAGTGACCAGCAGTCCCTACAGATGACTTGATGAGTGGCGATGTGTCCAAACTGATCCAGGCTAGCCTTGGGAACGCCAAAAATGCCAATGAACATGTAGGAGGAAGTTCAACAGGAACACCTTGAAGGACTATAAATTCTTCCCCAATCATAAGGACACACCTACTATACAACATAGTGAATATAGTTAACAATATTATGTTAGTCTTCAAAGTTGTAAAGATTAGACCTTAACAAAGAAAATGAAAATTATATGGGATGAAAAGGTGTTAGCAAATGTTAATGTAGTAACCATATAGCAATATGTGAATATATCAAACCATTTTCTAACTTTAAAAATAAATAGGAAGTGCTGGCAGGATGAGGCAGGTCAAGTCACTGGGTTTCAAGGACTTTATTGGCCTCAATAAAGAAAAGAATACCCAATAGGCAAATCCTATGTGTGACCCGAGAGGACAAGAATAGAAAAGAAATCTGGACAGAAAAAAAAGCTTAAGATTTGCTCATTATCACATATCTGAAATTAGCCTCTTGCAGGTGATCTGGTATTTGGTTAGTTGTGACCAGCCTTTACTCTTTACTTTTTAAATTCTGATTTATTTTTTCTCCAACTGTAACTTCATTTGTTATTACAGTAAATAGAAAATAATTTAAAATTTTAAGAGGAATTTTTATTGTATTATTTTTTATTGAGGTAACTGGTTTACAACAATGTCGGCGTTTGGGTATGGTCTCCATGCCCACCATCAAGCACCCATAATCCTCCACCAGAACCCTGAGTCCCCGCCTACCTTTACCCCATCCCACCCTCCCCCTCAGATAGCTTCAGTTTTGTAGTCAGATTTCCAGGGTTTGTTTTGATTTTGTTTCACCTATTCCTTTGTTTTGTTTCTTTACTTTCTACATATGCATGAAATCACCTGGTATTTGTCCTCCCACTGGATGTTGTAAATGACAGGATTCCACTGTGTCTTTATAGAACATCTTTTTTTTTTTAAGATATATTTTTATTTATGTATGTATACAAGAGCTGGGGTGTAGGCCAGCGGTGGGGGGAGGGTGAGAGAATTCACCGGAGACAGAGTGGGGAGCAGAACAGGCAGATCTACTGAAACACACTGCTGAGAGAAGCAGCGGGAAACAGGAGAAGTCTGGCTGGGGACTGAAATGCCACCATGAACTCCTGATAGCTTGACCCCTATGCCACCAGGGAGGTCCCTGTAGCACATCTTCTTACATGCATCTGTCTTTGGGTTCTCAGAATGTCTCCTTAACTTAGCTAATATAAATAATGATGCAGTAATACGGAGGTACGTGTATTCCTTCAAGTAAGTTTTTTTGCATTCTTCAGATAGAAACTAGGAGTAGAATCAGGGGCCCTCCCTGGTGGCACAGCAGGCTAAAGCACAGCACTAAGAAGCTTAAACCACTTCCACATGAGTTCGATCCCCGCCTGCCCCGGAGGTGACCCACATGGCACAGGAGACCTCTCCTGTCTCCCTGCTGCTCCCCTCAGCAATGTACTTCATCAATCTGCCTGTTCTGCCCCCCACTCTGTCTCTAGTGAATCCTCTCACCCTCCGCATCTCTGGCCTGTACCCCAGTTCTGTATGAATAAATACAGAAATCTTTAAAAAAAAAAAAACAAAGAAAGAAAGAAACTAGGAGTGGAATCAAAGGATCATATGATAGATCAGTTGTGAATTCTCTGGGAACCTCCACACTGTGCTCCACAGACGATGGACTTGTTTGCATTTCTACCAACAGTGAATGAGGGTAAATCCCTTCTCAAAAAATCCACTGTGAAACTGAGATGGAAAAAAGGCACAAAATGATGTAAAAATAATATATTATTTTTAAAAATCCACTATGGATATGTTATACAAATTCTTATGGTCCTTTTCTCTGTACATTTGATTTATGTTAAGATGTGGTTAATGATTTACCTTCCAACTGATGTTCTGGGAGAGTGTTCCTTTCTCTGCTTCCTACCAGTATTTTGTGACCCTATTTTTTACTTAATTGTGGTAAATATTTACTTCTCTTATTTGCTTACTAATTGTATCTTTAAGCCTAGAAATAAATTGTATTTCTGTTGAGTATTTTTCTCCCTGCATTTTGACTAAAGATTTGTGCAAGTCCTCTTTATATTAACGATTTAAACTTTATAAGGCCTCCCTGGTAGTGCAGGGATCAAGCCATCACCAGCCATTGAGGCCTGAATTAGAACCCTGGCCACAGACCTCCCCTGCCACACTACTATTCCCCTGTAAAACTGAAGGGGACACCAGGATGGTTCTATTCAAAAAGATGGACAAGGGCCCCCCCTGGTGGCGCAGGGGGTTAAGATGCAGCACACGAAGCTAGCTGCAGGTACTATAGCCAAGAGTTCGGTCCTAGCCAGGGAGCTGACCCACATGGTGCAGCAAACCTCTTCTGTCTCACCCGCTTCTCCCCTCGACCATGTATTTCAGCCTGCTTCCTACTCTGTCTCTGGTGAATCTTCTACCCTCTCCCCATACCTCTGGCCTGCACCCTAGTTTTTGTATGCATATTTACTTATTTATTTATATTTAGTATAAAGGAATGTTTAATGGAAAGAATATTACTTGGTTATCACAAATTTTACAACTATTAGAGCCAGATCAATAAGCCCATCTGTTTATACAAGACTGAATGAAACAGTTACGAGAAATTATGCAAACATTATGCAGGATTTGTGAATGCTTGCTCTGCAGTGGAAATGAGTGACTTAGGGCTCTGTTTTCTGTACATTAAGTGGATGATGACATGTTTTTCCAAGTCATTCACCTGGGTGCAGCTCTGGGACCAAGTGAGAAACTACATCCAAACCATTTGTACATACCAGTCACACAGCAATCAAAACAGATAGGGTACATCATTCAGCTCTTAAACTTAAGCTTGGGACATGGGAGGGTGAATGGGTTTTGATTGTGTAATCTGGAGGACAGGTGGGTAACATGACTGACAGGTTTGCTGGAAGACACGCTATAGTGGAGGTGATTCTAGTCGAAGGTTCCAGCCCTAACCATCTACTCCCCACCATCTGAGTCACTTAGCCCTAATTTCAGGCTCAGCCCCATTCTGATCTTAGGGGTAGTTCTCAGACCTAGTTGGACATTACAAGTGGTTTTTAAACCCAGGAGCTTTAAAGTCACCTAGGTATGGGGCCACCCCATGAGTTCTGAATAAATTTCCTCACTGTTTACTCCCCCATCCCTGCCCTCAGGAGGCTTCCTGTCTGCTGCAGCATCAGACACAGTCAAATGTTTTTCTGTCTTGGATTCACACTTTTGTATATACATCTCCAAGACTCACAGAGATATACAGTGACTCTCTTTCAGAGGCAGGCAGGTTTCCTGCAGAAGGTGACAGTTGAGCTCGACCTTCAACAAAACGGGAGAGTTTCAGGTAGACAGTTCAGGAAAGAGGAACAATGTTAGAAGCAGCTGCGTTTTTGTAGAAGTTCAAAAGCCTACTAAAAAATGTTGATTCCCAAACAACATATGGAAAAGTAAGCCAGGGAGACTCCCCTCATCAAGTAACATTCCCTGTACAGAACCTGGGGACCCACTCAGCCAAACTTCTCCAACCTTCCAGGCACCAGAGTGAGTTATCTCTGGCACTCCCCTGCCACTAGCTGTTAAGGAGTCCCCAGAGGGTGTGAAGGGCGTCTCCATGGAACCCAAGGCAGGAGAGAGGGGAGGATTCAGGAGGAAAACAGGAAGAGGGCAGTCCCTCGTGCACACAAAGAGTATAAGTGCCCCCTGTTCCTACCTCTGGGGCAGGGCATGTCCCTGCTAACTTCCCTGCAACCAGCACCCTAAAAGGCTGACTGAAGCTGCTCTGTCAACAGAACTCCCCACCTTCTAGGTATGTCCTACCACCCCAATAACCACACACTAATACAGTGGGAGCAGCAGGCGTCTGGACCAAGGTATAGGGAACGTTGTGTGCAGGGAAGGCGTGGCTGAGAACCTGGGCTTGACGGGACAGGGACAAGCAGCAGTCAGAGAGGGCAGGAGGCCACATTCACCAGATTTAATGTGTTCATAAGTGCAGTGGGTCTGCAGAGAAAGGATGCTCAAAACAAAGAGCTAGCAGAGATTCGAGCTAACAGAGACTAAGAGAACCCTCCAGAAAACTAGAATCTAAGATGTCAGAGCTGTCATATGTGACCTGGGGTGTTCCTACTCAACCTGAGCAAGCAGCAGCAGCAGCCTCACCTGGGAATTTGTTAGAAATGCAAAATCTAAGCCCTGCTCCTTGCCCTTCTGAGCAGAATCCACCTTTACCAAGATCCCCGGGTGATTCCAATGCACTTAAAGATTGAGCAGTTCTGCTGCTTGGGAGTCCCAAATCAAGCCGCCTATCAGAATCACATGGAAATTGCTTTCCAGGCCAGGTTTGCGAATCCTACGGAAGATCAAGTGAATCCGCATTTGTGGGCACTGTGACAGCAGTTACAAAGCCACCAGTAGCTGATGCTGGGCCAGAGTCAACCGGGAACAACTGATCTGGTCTCCTCAATCTGAAGACGAGAGGCTGAGGCAAGACTATGGCAACAAGTAGCTTGGAGATCTAGGAAAAGACTTAACTGGGTCTTTGTCCATGGATAGAGAACGATTTGGGGGAAGGTCTGGGGTCAAGCCAGATTCTACCCCTTCTCAGCTGTGTAGGTTGGGATAAGTCTTTGGAATTGTGTGCTCCAGGCATCAAGGAAAGAAACCGTCCAAGTCAGAATTACTTTTCATAGGTCGTAAGGCAACAGAGAGAAATGAAAGAGGAATTAATTCTACTTTTTGTGCACACGTGCACAAACATACACACATAAACATAATGCTATTTACTAAAGTTTGGGCATCCTTGTGCCCCAGAATTTCAAAGCAACTTAAAAGCCTTGAAGTGTCATCATCTGTGTCTTCCAGATGGAGAAATGGAGACGCACGCGAAGTGGCTCTGCTCCTCCCGCCGTGAAGGTGAGGAGTGCCGGCTTCCCACATGGACAGACAGAAACATGCAAGAAACCTTCCACCAGCTAGGCTTTGTGTACAGAACTCCACCATGCTACTGGACTGTTCATGGAAAAATGTGAGTTGGCAGGCCCTCCCTGGTGGCACAACAGGTTAAAGCACAGCACTGGGAGGCTGTCCACAGCCACTGCAGCACAAGTGTGATCCCCGGCCAGGGAGCTGACCCACAGGGCACCACAGACCTCTCCTGTCCCACCTGCTGCTCCCCTCAGCAGTGTTTTCACTTGATCTGCTTGTTCTGCTCCCCACTCTGACTCTGGTGAGTCCTCTCACCCCCACATCTCTAGCCTGTCCCCCAGTTCTGGTGTGCATAAATTTAGAAAAAGTCTTTAATAAAAAAAACATGAGTTGGCACTATGGAAAACTGTTTGGAGGTTCCTCAAATTGCTAAACATGGAGCTTCCATATGAGCCAGCAATCTCACGCCTAGGTATCTACCCAAAAGACACAAAACACTAATTCAGAAAGATACCTGCACCTCTATGTTTATTTCTGCTTTATTTACAATAGGAAAGATATGGAATCAACCCAAATGCCCAAAAGTGGATGACTGGATTAAAAAAATGTGGTACATATATACAATGGAATATTACTCAGCAACCAAAAAAGAGAAACACATGTCTTTTGCAGCAACATGGATGGAGCTGGAAAAGATCATGCTTAGTGAGACAAGCCAGAAAGAAAAGGAAAAATACTGAATGGTTTCACTCATAGCAGGAGTATAATGGACCAGGCGAGAAAATAATAGTAATAATAATGAACAGTTATATACCAGAGATAATTTATGGGGGTTGGGTGGGGAATGGGATCAAAAACAGTGGGGGGAGGGAAATGCACTGGACTTTGGTGATGGCACATGGGTGATCTGGTGATGGGAAGTCCGGGAGGATTACGACTGAGATGGGAAAATGCACAAAATGATGTAAAAATTAACTATTACATTATTAAAAAAAAAAAAGTGAGTTGAGTGGGGCTGGAGTTTCACAGATTTCTCCACCAGGAACTTAACTTGTTATTGATCAGAAAAAAAAAAAAAAAAAGCTTCCAGGAACCCCACTGAGGAGAAAGGGGAGATCACAAAAACCCCGTAAAGAAAGAAGAATCAAGTATGGTCCCAAATGCTTAGTTAGGTGAGAGGAGTAATTATAAAGAGGGCAGAGAGCGCCCTCAGTGGCCTTCTGCATGAGCGGCGGGGCTGTAGGGGTTCAAATAAAACTTCCTGGGAAAAAAATGTTCCCTGAGAGGAGAAGAATCAGCTCTGGTGGGAGAACGGGACAAATGCAACACTGTGGGTCCTTAGCTGGCCCTCACCTCTGGAGCAACAAGCAGTATGTTTTGTATACATTTGCATAAGACCTGATTTACTGTTTTATGCATTTTCATCCATCTGTATCTGTTCCTGCAAATTAGATTTTTATCTCAAAGTGCATTTGAGACTTTTCCTATTGAGATATATCACTTGACTCCATTCCTGTTTTGCGCCCATAACCTGTTAACAAACACCTAGAAATGGGTAGTGTGGCCATTCTCACAGCCTAGGACTGGCTTATCTCCTTGTGTTCCCATGTGAGGGTTTCAGAAGTCAACATCAAGCAGTGGAATTACCAGGTATTATGGGCTGAACGTTTATAGCTTCTTAAAATCCCCACAATGTGTATTTGGAAGTACAGATTTGGAGAGGTAATTAGGTCCAGGCGAGGTCATGGGGCAGGGTCCTCACAATGGAACTGGTGCCCTTAGAGAAAGCCATCAGGACTCATTCTTCATTATCTGTCATCTGTGTATCTGTCTGTCTATCTCTGTCTGCCATGTAAGGATACAGCAAAAAGCAGTCTTCGGCAAGTCAGACAGAGGGCCCTCACCAGACCCCCACCAAGGTGGTACTCTGATCTTGGACTCCCCAGCCTCCAGAACTATGAGAAATAAATATTTAAGCCAAGCACTGGGCATGCACAGCATGGTAGCTAGCTGACTAATCATTATATACCAACATACATTTCCAGCAGCTCGATGTCACTAAGATATGACATGGTCAAATTTTGTCACCCAAACTATGCCTTGTAAGGTGGTCTTCATCATCCTCGCCAGGCTCAGGTAAGTCCCAAACTTCTAAACTTCTCAAAGAGAACAAGCACTGACTCAGTCTTAGAGTCTGTGTTGCACATGAATCACCTCTTAGAATCCTCCAACAAAGATACCATATTTCTTTACAAGAAAACAGAGATGTGAAGTTACTTGCCAGAAGTTAAAAACCAGCTAATGGTGGGACCCAGGTTCAAAACCAGATCTGCTTGGCAATTGCTCATATTCATTTCACTATTTTATATATTCAGCTAGCATTTATTACAAACTGATGGTATAACAAACCTAAAATACAAAAATGAATTGAAGGTTGTACTGAGTATGAAATAGATTCATACATATATGTCGGGTGCATAAAATCCACAGAAGAGATGACAAGTAAAAATTATTTGTAACAGGGTCCTTCCTGGTGGCGCAACGGGTTAGTACTCAGCACTGCAAGCTGGCCACAGCCACTTCAGTGCAAGTTCAATCCCAGCCCCAGGGGTGATCCACATGGCAAGACAGACCTCTCCTGACCCACCCGCTGCTCCCCTCAGCAGTGTACCTCGTCAATCTGCCTGTTCTGCTCCCCACTCTGTCTCTGGTGAAGCCTCTCGCCATGCCTGTACCCCAGTTCTGTATGCATAAATAAATAAATCTTTTTAAAAAATTATTTGCAACAGAGCAGTGGAGGCGGAGATTAAGTGAAACAAATCATGGTGACCTCTCTCTTCTCCATCTTGCATTCTGTCCCTAGTCTCTGCCTGGCATGATGACTACAGAGAACTTCACCTGGGTCAAGGCTGCTCCTGCTGAATTCATCCTCCTGGGCATCACGGAGCGCTGGGACCTGAGGGTGATTCTCTTCCTGACCTTCCTGCCCATCTACCTGGTGTGCCTGCTGGGCAATGTGGGCATGGTGCTGCTGATCTGCCTGGACACCAGGCTCCACACCCCCATGTACTTCTTCCTGGCCAACCTCTCCCTGCTGGATGCCTGCTACTCCTCCGCCATCGGCCCCAAGATGCTCGTGGACCTGCTGCTGCCCCAGGCCACCATCCCGTACGCAGCCTGCGCCCTCCAAATGTTTGTGTTTGCGGGGCTAGCTGACGCTGAGTGTTGCCTGTTAGCAGCCATGGCATATGACCGCTACGTGGCCATCGGAAAACCCCTCCTCTACACAACAGCCATGTCGCCGCGTCTATGCCTGGCCTTGCTGGGAGCTTCAGGCCTGGGGGGCGCAGTAAGTGCCTTTGTCCACACGACCTTCACCTTCCGCCTTCGCTTCTGTGGCTCCCGGGAGATCAACAGCTTCTTCTGTGACATCCCTCCGCTGCTGGCCATCTCGTGCGATGACACCAGTCTCAACGAGCTCCTCCTCTTCGCCGTGTGTGGCTTCATCCAGACAGCCACCGTGGTGGCCATTGTCGTGTCTTACGGGTTCATTGCTGGGGCTGTGATTCGCATGCGCTCGGCGGAAGGCCGGCGGCGAGCCGCCTCGACCTGTGGCTCCCACCTCACGGCTGTGGCCATGCTGTACGGAACCCTCATTTTCATGTACCTGCGTCCCAGCTCTAGCTATGCCCTGGACACGGACAAGATGGCATCTGTGTTCTACACCCTGGTCATCCCAGCTCTCAACCCGCTCATCTACAGCCTACGAAACAAGGAAGTCAAGGAAGCCTTCAAGAGGACTTGCAGCAGATTCTGCTCTGTGGGCCGGGGGCTTCAGGGGGCTGGCTAGGACTGACTGTGGAGAGGAGGACCGCTCTGTCCCTGGGTAAAGGCGGTGTTCCTCTGGCTTGGATGTCTGCTATTCCTCCGTCTTAATTAAGGGACAGGATGGGAGCAGGGGGCGCTGACAAGGCAGGCAGGAATCTGGGGGGAACTAGGGTCACACCTACACACAGAACCAATATCAGGTGAATTTGCTCATTAACAGCCTTAGCATCCTCGTTGCTCAAAACAAAGTTCCAAAGTGCCCACAGGTGAGGCTATTCCTCAGGTGTATTGGCTCCTTGTACTTCTAAAAGATTGATTCCCAGAAACTCTAAGGAAGAGCTGTGTTGACCCCAGGTGTTTCAAGATTCCTGCACTTTCTTTTTTTTTTTTTTTTTAAGATTTATTTATTTGTGCATACAGAACTGGGGTACAGGCCAGAGTCTCAGGGCTGGTGAGAGGCTTCACCAGAGACAGAGTGGGGAGCAGAGCAGGCAGGTCAATGAAGTACACTGCTGAGGGGAGCAGTGGGCGGGTCAGGAGAGGTCTGCCACACCATGGGGTCTCCTCCGGGGCAGGCAGGAATCGAACTCATGCGGAAGCGGCTTTAGATTCTCAGTGCTGTGCTTTAACCCGCTGCGCCACCAGGGAGGGCCCCGATTCCTGCACTTTCAAGGTTCATCATGGCCAGTAAGTCTGATCTCCTTGACCCCAACAGAGCGTCTTCAGAACCCACTCATGCTGAAGAAGGCTGCGTGGCACCCTCCCTCCCGCTTTGCCTCTGTATTCCAGCTCTCTGGGAATGGCACACGCATGAGCTTGTTCCTAAAATCCCAGCGGCTGGGTCATATCTTAGCCAGGATTAGGGTAGTCCTGGCCTGCAATAGAGGATAGGAAAGGGTCCAAATTCTGCTTACAGTTAGGCAAGGGTGAGACTCAGAGTTCAGGTTACAGCTAAGATGAGGCTAGGGCTAGGGTAGAGTCAAGGTTAGGTTTAGAATTTGAAAACAATCAGATAAACATTATTGAATTAAAATTATGTAAACTGCGCCCTCCCTGGGGGCGCAGCAGGTTGGAGCACTGCACTGCGAAGCTAAGCCAAGCCGTGGTCTCTTCAGTGCAAGTTGGATCCCCATCCCGGAGGGGACCCACATGGCGCCCCGGACCTCTCTTATCTTGCGCACTGCTCCCCTCAGCAGCGTACTCTGTCGATCTGCCTGTTCTGCTCCCCCACTCTGTCTCTGGTGAAGCCTCTCACCGCCCCTGCACCTCTGGCCTGTGCCCCATCTCTGTATGCATAATTAAATAAAAATCTAAAAAAAAAATATGAAAACTTAAGATTTAGATTGATTTTAATTAGCAGTATATTTTGGATAAAAATAGGAGTTAGCATTTAGATGAACTTGAACTCTTAGAAGTATTAGAAATATTTTAAGATGAGCATTACAGTGCATTTATTTGTATGCCTGGGTTAAATTTATATTAGAGTTTAGTTCTTTAGCTATCAGATTTTGGTTGAGTTGGGATGGGATAGTGTTTGTGATAAGTTAAAGTCATAGTCTAGTTATTAGGACAATTAGCTTAACTTAAGTTCAGAACTAGATGAGAATAAGGCATAAGGAGTGGTTTAAGTATCAAATGGGCATGTTTGGAGTTTGGATTTAAATCTTAACTTAAAACTTACTGAGGGTTATGGATAATGGTTAGTGTTTCTTAAAGCTGAAAGGTAGGTAGAACTTGACTCTGGTACTTTTCAGTTGCACTCAGGGGCTATGCCCACTTTAGCAGGTGGGTGGGATTTGCGTTATGGCACAGTATTCACAGGCAGTTAGAGGAGAGGAAATGCCATAATCCTGACCTCCTGGGCAAAGGTGCCCACCGTCCTCTGAGCCTGGGGTCATCTGGACCCTTCAGACCCAATGCCAGGGGTGTGAGGATTCACCAGAGACAGAGTGGGGAGCAGAACAGACAGATGTAATGAAATTCGCTGCTGAGGGGGGCCGCAGACAAGACAGGAGAGGTCTGCCACGCCCTGTGGGTCACCCCCCTGGCTGGACTCGAACTCGTGCTGCATTGGCTGAGGACAGCTTTCTAGTGCTGTGTCTTAACCCCTTGAGCCACCAGAGGCCCCCAGACCCAGTGCTACTGATACATTCATCCACCCAGGTTTTCTTTGTCTCCCTGACTCAGCTACACACTGCAAGGCCAGGGCACTGCATTCTGCATGAGGAGCTCTTGCGCATGGGAGCAGCACAAAGTGGACCCTCTGGCAGGTGGACAGGTGGAACATGGCCAGAAACAAGTGTCAACACCACCTGATTCCCTGCCAGTTGCCCTAATGATGACTGAGATGAGTCTGGGAGGTGACTTATGGGACTCAATGTAACTACTACCATTAGTGGGTTACCCTCTTCCTTGGGCTCCAGTCAGGGGCTGGCCTTGACTGTCACACTACCCTTTCCTGCAAGCTGAAATCAGCCCCCAGGTACTTAGAACAAAGTCTTCCTTGGTTCCCTGGGAGGTGATGTCCCTCCTTACCCGGTCCAGAACCCCTCCTTGGAGTCTTTGGTCGGTCCCAGGCTAACAGAAAGAGGAATTGGGGAAGACCATCTCCTTAAATTCTAAAGAATTTTATGTTTCCTGGCAGGGTGACCAACTCATCTTGTTTTTCCCAGTCTTAAGACTCTAAAACCAGGGTCCTACGAACCCCCTGGGAAAACCAGAAGGATGAACCAGCAGCTGGAGTGAGGTGGATACAATACCACAAACTCAGCACATTGTGTTAAAGGTTTAAGTAAATCTAAGCCCATCCCCATCTCCCATCACGATGTTTTCAATCCTTTCCAAGTTCTCACCTCTTTCTCCCATCCTCCTAACATCACCTGTTGGCAGTGGCTGGGGCACTACCGGAGAGATGGCAACCTCTGCATTGAAAATGCAAAGCTTGCCCTTCCCTGTAACCTTTTCTTCTGTGGTGGGTTCTGGGGTTCCTATGACATTCAGGCCCCACCACAATCAGGGGAGTTTCCAGACACCCACCCTCACAGATACAACTGCTCTCAGACACACACACCGCCCACGGACACACTCGGTTGCAGCGACCCCAGTGCCCTCTCCGCACCAGACACGCAACCCTGCATGCACGCGGTCACACAGCCAGCCCATCCAGTGATCAGAGGGGCAGCCTCTCCCACACCCCACATTTCCCAGGAGAAGCCGCCAGACACAGTGGATGGGATGGGAGGGCTGACGCCAGAAGCTACTGCCCCAAGTCCTAAGATCCCCCCCTCCAGTTCCAGTCACTATTTAGGTGCAGGAGTCATCCTGCCCTTCTCTCTCTGGTTTTCACAAAACAGAGAATAGCAAGCCCAGCATGGAGCTGCCTCCTGGCCCAGGTGAGAGAAGGGGCCACAGAAGTGGAAGTGGGGGAGACTTTGGAGAGAAGGGTGCTCCCACGACCCCACCCCATAGGTGGAGGCTTCCTCCTGGGATCTACCGATGACAAGCTGCTCCAGGCATCATCCAGGCAGCAGGAGGCCAGAAGGTCTTCTTGGGGATAGGGGCCAGGCTGGACAGTGTGCAGGTCTGTTTCTGAGTGTGACCATGAGCTTGAGTCATCAGAGTGACTGAAAGCGTGTGCTGCCTGCATGCACGAGGCTGTGAGTGTGTGCTACAGTCACTGCATGACACCATAGTGGTGTCACGGGCATGGCAGTGTGGGTCTGCATGCACCCCTCCCGGGCCATGTCGGCACAGAAGTACAAGGTGGTTGTGCCCGCAGCTGCAGTTGTGTGATGGAGGAAGGATCACGTGGGGCTGGCGTGCACACAGGGGCTGCAGCAGATGGCTGGTGAGCCCTGGCCCGGGTGCTGTGAGCCTCCAACTGGGGGAGGCAAACGTTCTGCTCACAGTAACCAGCTTGGCCTGCTCTCTGACAGAAGCAAAGAGAGCAAGGAGGCACCCCAAGACCAGAAGCTGGTGAGATGAGAGGCGGGGCAGATGATTAACAGCCCTCACACAGGCTGTAGGAAAGTAAAGTATCAGCAGGCTGGCTGAGGTGCAGACGCAGCCGGGAGACTGAGGCCGCTGTAAAACAATCACAGGTCCTTTCAAACTGACCTAGTCGACCGAAATTTAAAAAGAAATCCTTGGGCACCAAGCCTAGAAATAACTTCACAGCAGTTAACAGCCCCACAGGAATGAACGCGGGGAAGAGAAGAGCCCCCGAGCAATGTCTACCTGGCAAGAGGCGGCCGCGGGACGCAGCAGGCCTCTCGCTGCAACTCTCTCAGGGCGGCCCTGTCCCGCCCTGACCCTGTGGGCTCTTCTCCTCCCCTTTCGTTTTTATGACAAAACTGCCCCTTCGGATCTAGCTAACGGTCTCTGCCTCTCACCGTGCGCCACTGATGGGGCGCTCTGACGCAACCTTTCTCAAAGGTAACCCCAGGACCCCACTCTCGGAAGCCAGCACCTCTGCAAACCGACCTCATCTCCACGGCGCGACGCTCAGGAGGCCACAGCAGCCCAGGGAAGGGGCCTGGGAGCCGCCCGAGGCCTCCCTCAGGCCCGGCTGGCACGCCTTCCCTCAGGAAGGCCGGCTGGGCTCTCTCGCCCCCTTTCCTCTGTGTCCCCCCAGCCCACCCCCACGCTCACTCGCAGCAGGCCCAGGTGAGTCTCCCGCTCCACACACCCAGCACAGGCCGGGGCGGGGAGAGCACGAGTGGGAACGCACGCTGACAGGAGCTACAGGAAGAACAGCGCTTGGGTGGGCGGGAGCAGCGTCCAGGCCGAGAGGAGATGGTCAGGGAGGCCTGAGCAGCCTCTGGGAGAGGGTCACGGAAGAGGAGGCCGCCAGCCCACAGCTGTAACCCCGAGTCACCGACCGACCGCGCCCGCCTCAGCGGTGGGCACCGGCTCCTGACAGCCCCCCCAAGCACCCCACCCCCAGACCCCCAACACACCACAGAAACAGGGCGCTTACCGTTCTGCAGCCTGGAGGTCCAGGTGGCCGCGCGGTCAGCGGTGTTTTCTGGACATGGTGTCTTCTCGGGGCAAACAGGGTGGGGGAGGGGAGGGCCCAGGCTCCCGGCCCCACCCTAAGGAAGGGCGGGGCCGCGCGGTGGGGAGCAGCCCACAATATTGTGGCCTTTTTTTTAAAAAAAAAAACAAGGTTTGTTTTCTCTTTGAGGCTATAATAAGGGGCTCCAAAGGCTGGTTTTGTCTTCTTCAAACGACATCAGCCCGTATAAAAACACCAACTCAGAAGTAAACCTGCTCTGGTATGTCTATTGCTGCACTATTTACAACAGCCAAGGTATGGAAACCACCCACCTGCCGCTAAGTAGACGAATGGATCGAAAAGATGTGGTATAGTTACACGCTGGAATATTACTCAGTGATCAAAAAAGACAAACTCATGTCATTTGCTGCAATGTTCGGGTGGAGCTGAAGGGGATTATGTTGGCTAAAACAAGTCAGAAGGAAACAGATAAATATTGGATGGTCTCTTGTATATGGAATATAGAGAACTCGAACAAAAGGTCAAGGAAGAGTTAAAACTAGCATACTGACCATAAACCTGAGGTTTATAGCAAGGGAGGGGGCCGGTGGGGGGCCAAACAGGGACGGAACACAAAAGGACACGATGATAGTGTCTGAAGGAATAATGGGGGCTACAACAATGTAAGAGAAGATAATAAAAATGGGGGGGCAGGGAAGGTGCCAGGCCAATGGCCTCATTTCACTTTAATTACCCACATGGTGGCCCTTCTCCAGCCACAGCCTCACTGGGGGCTGGCTGGGGCTTCCACACATGAATTTTGGGGGGACACAATCTAGTGAATAACTACACCCCTGGGCAGGCACCTCCACATCTTTCCAGCAACCTATTTGAGAGAACAGTCCTCTAGCTTGTCCCTAGGGGAGGCTGCCAGGTGGCATGAAGATCCGGAGTTCAGAGCTGATGGGAAGGGAGTACTGGCGTTCGGGTGATGAGTGAGGGAAGCATGTGTGCCCATGGAGGGTGAGGCGCGCCCCAAACTATACAGCTGTGTAAGCAACTGGCAAAAGTGACATTGATTGGCAAATCAGTAACACTCAAGAAGTGGGGGAAATCCTGCCTTCTGAGCTCCTAGTTCCTGAGTTTATGTCCTGCTTATACTGTTCATGGGTTGACCTTGGGCACCTGGCTTATCTATAAAGTGGGGAAATGGGAGGATAGGAGAATGATCTAAGAAAAGCGGTAAAAAGGGCTTAAAGCAAGGACCTGCCCTTGGTCACTCTCAGTACCTGTGATACTCCTGACAGACAGGGGAGACATGACAGGACTGGGCTTGCAGCACAAAGACTGTGCTCTTGCCTGAGGCCCTTGGCTGGTGAGTGTCCACTTCCCTCCTCCTCTCTTCCAGGTCAGCTCTTCTCTCACCCATAACTGACCATCACATGGAGTTTAAGTGTATGTATGTGGCATTCACCAAATAGTATCTTTTCTTTTATTATACTTTCTGGTTCTCCTTCCTAAAAACTAATTCTCTAAAGTGATTTATATGGCGCCAAGCTTCCCCCTCGGGCCCAAATCCCAAATCCCTGGCTTTTAAAGACCAAAACATTTCATTCCCTCTCCTCTGCTGCCACCGTGTGGTCATGCCAGGTTACAGTCTTTCCTCTGGTAATGCTGGGAATTGAATTACCTGACTTTGTGTCATTATAGGTAGGATACCTCTGATTACAGATAGGCAACATTTCTAGAAAAGCAATATAACAGGAAATGAACTATCCAATGTGGAAAATCCCCACCCACTCTGATCGTGGGGACTCCCACTTAAGTAGCAAATCTTCAATTATGTCAGGTCAGATCACATTCCAGAAATGACAAAAAAGATATGGTCCCTGTCCCTAAGGAGTTCATAGTTTGGCCTGTAAACAAATAGTTACAACTCACCTTTGGCAACCACATCTGCTGAAGTTGAGGTCACCAGATGGGAAAGGAAGACAAGTTCACTTAAGTGAACTTTAAAAATATTCACATGTGGGCCCTCCCTGGTGACACAGCAGTTAAAGCACAGCACTAAGAAGCTAAATCTAATTTTTTTTGAGTTCGATTCCCTCCCGCCACGGAGGTGAACCACATGGCGCGGCAGACCTCTCCTGACCCTCCCGCTGCTCCCCTCAGCAGTGTGCTTCGCTTCAGTCTGCCTGGTCTGCTCCCCACTCTGTCTCTGGTGAATCCTCTCACTGCTCCTGTACCTCTGGCCTGTACCCCAGTTCTGAATGCACAAATAAAATCTTTAAAAACAAAAAAAGATATAAACAACTCTATGTTTGTTGCAGCACTACTACAATAGGTAAATCCTGGAGACAACCCAAATGCCCAAAACTAGATGACTGAATCAAGAAAATGTGGTATAAATATACAATGGAATACTACTCAGAAGTCAAAAAAGAGAACCTCATGCCATTCGGAGCAACCTGGATGGAGCTGCAAGGGACTATGCTCAGTGAGAAAAGTCCAAAGGAAAAAAAATATATCGAACAGTTTCACATAGGAGGAATTTAAAATAACCAAATAAGTCACAGAGGGAAAAAAAATGCATTGTTATTACAATACAAAACACAACACAACAAAACAAAAACAAACAGAAAATTATAAACCAGAGAGATCCTACAGGGGAGAGGGACAGAGAGGGGTTGGAAGGAGAGAGGAGTGTGGGGCGTTATGGTGATGATGGGTGGCGAGAGGGAAGCAAACACTTGTAAAGTGAACAATAATGTAAATAGATATATAAGTACATTTTAAAAGTTTCACATCCTATGTTTATGGAAAATATTAAATTTTTCATGACATTAACCAAGATACCAAATGAGAGCCTTACAACAATGGTAGATTACTTGTTGAGCTGCTTCTAGTTGCTAAGCAACGCGCTGAGCGCTTTATCAGTGTTGATGCATGGGCACCTCATCCAGACCGCTGCCATCCCCCTTGAACAGCGGGGAAACAGAGGCACTGCCCAAGTTCACTGGAGCCACACACACGAGGTGCTGCTAGACTTTTCCCAGCCAATGTCATCACTGTCTGGAGATGCACACTCAGTGGTGTGACTGTGTCGCTTCAGAGACAGGCAAGGCTGGAGCTAACGGTGCAGAAATGTGAGGGTAAATAGGGCTCTCACAGGGTGGTGAATGCAAGGTAAAATCAAGAGATGAGTCTATAGGTGTTAGTTGTAACACTTTTGTATTTTCCTATAGGTTAAATACATTTCAGAATGAAATGTGGGTTAACAATATTATGGATGTGTTGCTATGTCACAGCCACAGCCCAGACAGGGCTGGAGATCAAATGCTTTTTCCAATGTATTATAGACTACCTAAAATAATAATAATAATAAGTAAATAGGGCCTCCCTGGTGGCTCAGAGGTTAAAGTTTCAGCACTATCGAGCTATCAGCAGCCACTGCAGCACAAATTAGATCCCTGGCCAGGGAGCTGAGCTGACCCACATGGTGCAGCAGACCTCTCCTGTCTCGCCAGCTGCTCCCCTCAGCAGTATATTTCAGTAGATCTGCCTGTTCTGCTCCCCACTCTGCCTCTGAGGAATCCTTTCCCCTTCCCCCCACACCTCTGGTCTGCACCCCAGTTATTGTATGCATAAATAAAAATCTTTTTTAAAAAGTAAATAAAAATTATTTGTTTTTTCTTTTAAAGATTTATTTATGTATGCATACAGAACTGGGGTACAGGCCAGAGGCGCAGGGGCAGTGAGAGGATTCACCAGAAACAGTGGGGAGCAGAACAGGCAGATAGTCGAAGTACACTGCTGAAGGGAGCAGTGGGCGAGCCAGGAGAGGTCTGCCACGTGGATCACCTCCAGGGCTGGCAGGGATCGAACTCATGAGGAGGTGGCAGCTTCTCAGTGCTGTTCTTTAACCCGCTGCACCACCAGGGAGGGCCCCAAATTATTTGTTTTAATGTCACTTGATCATTTTGCTTTCTCCATCAGTAACCTAACATCACAGTAACAAGTATTTTGGAATTAGAAAGACTTGATTTCAAACCCTGGCCCTGCATAGCTTGAAATAGACACTGTACCAGGCCTGCTAAGTATTGGTTGTTTCGTCTTTGAAAGGTTACTACTTCCTTCCTGGAAAGGATGTGTCATATGAACCAATATGTTCCTTAATGGTCCCTCCCAAGGCCAGGCAGCTGTGAGCACTGGGGCAAGAGACAGGCAGTACTTACTTGAAGGCTGTCTGCCCTGATGGATTATTCCATAATATTATGGAGTATTATGAAGTCATGTTACTCCTCCCCACTTCAGAGATGAAGATACTGAGGCATGCGAGGGAGTTCAGCTCTTGTCCTCAAAGCCAGTTATGTCAGCCTATTTCCAAAGTGAATAAGTTACATCATTCGCAGGGAGAAAGCCAGTTCATGCTGTTACCACTTTCATTCTAGAGCAATGAGGAGGCCGGAAAACCACCACACAGATTGCCATAGCAAATATTCATTTCTTTCCTTCCCCCAATTCCAGGGCTAAAAGGGAGAATCATGAAAAGTGAAGGAAAGTGAACTCTCTTCTTTTCAACTCCATCCCTCCCTTCCCCCAAATAAAGGGGGAAACAAAGTTCTCTCAGCAGGGAATCCTGGTTGGGGGACAAAGGCACACACATGCATTTTAATCCAGACTGGTGATCCGCAAACTTTCGCAGAAGACCTGAAAAAGGCATGTGGGGCCCCTCCCGGAGTTTTTGATGCCTTAGGCGTGGCTGAGGCCTGTGAAGTTGCCTTTGTAGTAATTCCCAGTGAGGCTGAGGCTGCAACTCCATGCTGGAACCGGGGTCACAGAACCACCTGCAAAGATGGGCTTGCTGTTTCCACCCCAAACACAGCGGAACAGCTTCACAACCCGAGTCTGATCCGGGCTGACCGATGGCCAGGCTGGTGCTGTCTGCACTACACCTGAGTGAAGGGTGACATTCTAGGATCTCCCATTGCTGTACCTGATCACCCCAGGTCTGTTCAAGAACTTCTGTTCTTGAAAGGTCAAATTGTGTGAATGTATGATATATTTCAGCTGCCAATGAGAACAGAAGATAGTCTGGAAAAGCAGCTTCAAATGTTCCTGTCTGGCCTCCCTGTAATTCCTCTTCTGGAAATCTAGCCTCAGAGAATGATTCAAAATATAGCCCAAGATGCCTCCTTGGTGGTGCAAGGGGTTAAGCACAACACAATGAAGCTATCCCCAGCAACACCACAGCACAAGTTACCCCTGGCCAGGGAGCTGACCCACACAGCAGCAGACCTCTCCTGTCTTGCCCGATGTTCCCCAAGCAGTGTATTTCAGTAGATCTGCCTGCCTGTTTCACTCCACTGTTTCTGGTGAATCCTCTCACCCCACCCTCCATGCCTGTACCTCAGTTCTATATGCATAAGTAAACAAATCTTCAAAAATAGATATAGCCCAAAATACAAGGATGTTAAGTACTTTGGGGGGAAAAAGACAAAAACCAAGAATCTAAATATCTCACATTTATAAGAGACCAATTAAATAAATTATGGAAGATCCAAGAGATGGAATATTATGAAGTTGTTAAAATTATTTATTTAGAATTTTTATAACATGTCATGGCATTTATGATGTAATATTAAATAAAACAATACAGAATTAAATTGACAAGCTCTTACTATTTTAAAATATTGAAGAAACTGAAAAGAAATAAACTAGAACAGGAAAAACAATTATCTCTACTTCTTAAAATTTTCTATACTTTCCACACTGCTACAATAAGCTCTTTTATCAGAAAAACCATGATCTATTTGCTGGTAAACCACCATAGATATTTTAACACCCTCCAACAGTGATTGCCTGAACGGCCAGAAAAAGCAAAATTATCCATTTTAAAGCTGATTTTTAACTCCAGATTCCATTTCCCTGGGCTGTGGAATGTACATTTTTTTTTTAAATGGCAAGCCCCAAGTGAACCATCAACAGTATACATACAAAGGAAAAAAGTTTAGAAGGCTTTCTTTAAAAATTATAATGGGAGGCCCTCCTTGGTGGCACAGCGGGTTAAAGCACAGCACTAAGAAGCTAAAGCCACTTCAGCATAAGTTTGATCCCCGCCTGCCCCAGAGGAAACCCACATGGCGAGGTAGACCTCTCCTGACCCACCCGCTGCTCCCCTCAGCAGTATACTTCGTCAGTCGGCCTGTTC
>NW_004567107.1:8165312-8213180 GCF_000260355.1 Condylura cristata | reverse complement strand
AGTAAAATATTAATAGTGTTTTACCCCAAGTAGGATTAGAGATTATTCTAATCTCCTTAGTTTTAACTTCTGCATTTTGGTTAATTTCCTCTACTGAATAATGTTTTCCAAAATGCAAAAAGTTTTAAAAAAAAAACCACAACATGAAACAGTTACCTAACTGAGAATGAGCTAAGCAAGAGGGTCTCACTAAAAGATCCTCCTTTACAAAGGTTTCACAGCACCACCCTGTCCAAACTCTTAATGCCAGCTGGCTGCTCAACACCAGGAAGGCAGTGGGCGTCCATCCTTCCGTATTCTAGATCTAATCACCCTTGAGCCGAACATCAACTCCACCAGCAGAGTTCGCCTCTTGTGATGGGGCAAACACAAAGCTCTGCAACCTTCAGGCAAGACCAGGGAGACGATACACTAGGAGAAAAAGACAACTGGTAGAGAGCGGGTCTGATCACCAGCAAATATACTTTACAGCCACTGGATGAAGGAAATGCACTATGTACGTTGCAAATAACACACAAGCTACAGAATCATACTTCAGACTTGGTAGAGACCTCCCAGCTCATCTGAACACAATTTCCAGGACTCTGTCTTTAGGACGCTCTGTAAATATTGACTGGAAACAATAACAGAGATCTCATACTAGAGAATCTTAAGTAAACAGCTCAGAAGCCTGGCTTCCTGTTTATACAATGTTAAGTCACCTATTGCTAATCACAAGGTGATTCAGCATTCTGAATTAATCTAAGAATTTCTTGATGTTACATATAATCAAAGGAACTACACAGGACAGCTGAAACACCAGAAGACACCGGAAGTAACAGAAGGGAAACAACTACAGACATGTTTCGGCCCAAATAGCAGGAAAAGGGCGCGAGTGGCCGCGGGGCTCAATCTATCTCCAAGTCGCTGTCTTCGCTGTGACAGGTGGCAGAGTTACGCACAGACGTAAGCACCAAGACTTCCTTTTCTGGGAGCAACCCAAATTCCTGCAGGAAGGCTTCAAGGTCCACAGCAAAGAAATCCTCCCCCAGTTGGTCAGTGACCCGGACAAAATTGCCAATCAATTCGCCCCCCTTGTAGATGAGGAGGGCGGGCAGGGCGTTCCTGGTGAACCGGCTGCTGGCCCCGATCACCGAGCTCTTCACCCGGCAGAATTTGACAGCTGGGTACTCGGCGGCAAGGCAGATCATGCAGCCATTCATGGCCTCGGTGCCCGGAATGCTGTCCTCATAGATGTGGACCATGATGAGGGTGCCTTTCTGCTCTTTATCAATCATGTCCAAGAACCCTGCCCCACTGGGGATCTCAAAAACCTGCTTGAACTGGGGCCCCTTGAGGAGCTGCTGCCGCATCTCCTCCATTCTCTGCTTGCGGTACTGCTGCAGAAACGCTTCGTCGTCTTGGTCCTCGCTCACCATGGCAAACTCCTTCAGAGTCACCTGCAGGAGGACGAGCAAGTGAGCATGGGGCACGACGCTAACGTGAGCCCGCACCCGTGCTCTGGCACATGGGGCCAGGCCTGGGGCGCCGGGTGCCTGGGCCGCATGGAACTCTGCAGGCGGCCTCATGGGAAGGCGCTGTTAGTGGTCCCATTTGCAAATGAGATTCCCAGACTTGAAATTATTTGCACAAGGTTACACAGGCAACAATAAGACGAGGTTTCTAACTGATTTTAAAAACCCAGGGGCTTCATGTCATCTCTCTATTCAAACAGGCAGCATTGGATGACATAACCTCATGGGCTCTTTCTTTTTCTTTTTGTCAATCTTGACAAAGGATTACTGATTTTACCCTCTTAGGTTTTTGTGGAAAAGACTAGAGGACATTAGGGAACTTTACAGTCATATGTCCGGCTCACACTTAAAACACAGTCACACACACATGTTCACGAAAAACTTTTCACGTCCAATCACAGGCTAAAGTCATTTTTGCATTTGCAACAACACTTGTGGGGAACCAAGTCGACTGTACGATACTTTTGCCACTCAGCATGATTATATCAACTGTTTCCTCATGTTTCCAAACAGTCGTTGCTGAGATGTACATAAAGGGCTGGTTTTGCCTGGCCACGCCCCTATTTCTGGCTTCCTGTCAGTGCCCCGCTCTGTTTTCCTGCAGACAACCCAGCAGGACAAGCCATCCCCTCTCAACACTGCCGCTGGTCATCTCAGCTCAGTACAAGCCAGGGGCTGTGAGAGGTGGACACGATGCCAGGCAGCTTGCTGAAGGGACGAACCTCCTTTCCTCTCTTGGGCATAGCAAGACTTCCCTGTGCCTGTGCCCGAGCCCAGCTCTGCCTTATCCTGCACAGGTGGAGGCTGGGACCCGCCAGATCAGGTTCCTATGACACAGCAGCACCATTTCAAAGTCCCTACTTTACTCATTATTTCCATCTCACAACTCTTCGTTTACCTCAGCCTACCCGACTGGCTCCTTTTTGACTAATTACGGTCTTTGCTTGAGTCTAAAGCCCTGAAATGATTCCTCCTTTAACCCTCATCTGTTGCCTGATCCTGGCTGCTGTTTCCAGCCAACTGTTCTCTGGGCCACAGCCAAAGGGTCTCTGGCCCTTCTAGATGTTTGTTCCTCTGTGGTTGGGCGGGGGTGTGGGGGTTGTGAGGAGGGAGAAGAAGGTCCTTTTAATCTTTTAATACTGACTGGGAAGGTATGAGAGAGTCGGGGACCCAGTTCCAAATGTTTTGTGAGGCACCCGCTTTCTTCTACTGGATTACCTCCTCAGGATTAATTCTCGTGAATAGGCTTCAGGTGAACTGGAGCCATATCCTGGACAGAGCAGGATGATCTGGGTTAGAAGCCCAGCTTCTATCACCATTTATTAGCTGCATGACCATGAGCAAGGTCCCTTCCTTCTCTAAGCATCCATTTCACATCTGTAAACATGGAAAATACCACCAACTTCAGAGGGTTATTTCTGGCCCAAGAACAGCCCTAAAAAATGGAAACTGCATTTACCCAGCCAGGCCCTGTGATGGGCACGCACTCACCCACACATCCCTGTGAGATATGGGTACTGACCTCACTGAAGTAATGACTAAACCACCCCACAGTCACTAGGGGCAGAGCTGAGATTCCAAGTCAGGTGCTTCCAGGTGACAACGTGACCCTGTATGTACCCCTGCATGGCACCACTTCTGGAGGCCAACTCAAACATCCGCCACCTCCTTAACCACTACAGCAGCTGCCGAGAGACACCCGGCACTGCTACCGACCTTCCCACTGATCTTCTCCTGGAGGTCCTTCTGTTTCTGTTGCTCCTCCTCTTCATCCAGATGGGACCTGCAGGTCATGGACAGCTTCCTGATCAGCCTTTCCATCTCCCGGCACTGCTCCTCCCTTTGTTCCGTCTCCAACTGCTTGAAGCGGCGCCAGTCATTGATCACACCTTTTGGACCTGAGTTGGGGGTGAACATGGAAGGGACCAAGAATAGGCAGTAGGTTCAAGTTCACATCTGTCTAAGCTTGCCCCAGCGGCCTGCAGAGGCCCTCACACAGGGCAGCAGGGTCCATACGCCATGATGTCCACTACAGCATGGCCTGCGACAACCAAGGGCCCCACACTAAATAAATTATGGTCCATCTATGCAAAGGAAAATAAAGCAACAAAGAATGAGGCAGTTCTCTTTCCAGTCAAGAAACATGTTCACGTATACTAGGTTAAAAAAGGAAATGAAAAGGCAAAACGTAGAATAATATCATATGAGTCTCAATTGTTAGGAACAGCAGTGTATGTATACAAATATTTGTGGGAACTGACACATGTGTGTGCACATTTGTATTTTCACAGAAAACAAAGCTAGAAGGTTGCACAAACTCTTTGGAGCAGCTATCTCTGGGTACCGGGCTCAACGGGGACTGGCAAAAGAGAAATTTACTTTTTCTTCCCATACTTCTGTATGAGCTGGATTTTTTAACAAAAAGGTAGCCGGCCGGCTGTGCTGTTATGCCTGAGTTCACCTCTAAAGTTAAAGTGTTTCTGATGAAAATAGGGATTGCATGTGTGTGCAGACTCCTATGTTTGCTTTGGAAAAATAAGAGGGAAGAAGGCAGGAAAAGAATGACACAGGAAGGTGCTGAGGGGAAACCAGTGAACCAGACAATATTATAAAACATAACAATACAGTGCGCGGCCCTCCCTGGTGGCTCAACAGGTTAAAGTGCAGCACTAGAAAGCTCTCCACAGCCACTGCAGCACAAGTTCAACCCCCCGTCAGGGAGCTGACCCACAGGAAGCAGCAGACCTCTCCTGTCTCCACACTGATCCCCTCAGCAGTGTACTTCATCAATCTGCCTGTTCTGCTCTCCACTCTGTCTCTGGTGAGTCCTCTCACCTCCTGCACCTCTGGCCCTTACCCCAGTTCTCATATGTATAAATAACCTTTTTAAAAAATTTTAAAAGAAAGAAAATAGAACAACGAGTTGCCATATGCCATCCACCAGGACAGCAAAGATGAAGCAGTCAGAGGGCAGGAATAAGGGGAAAGACTATTGCTGGTTAAGCCATCAACTCATGTCACCTCAGCAGATGGAAATTCAAAATATTTAAATGTGAAAGTGTAAATATGCATATCCATGGTTTATGTGATAGCAAACAATGATTAATTTGAGGAGCTGGATTAAAACCCAGACTGTGTTCACAGCCACCTTGTACGCGTGCACATTTGCAGGGCACAGGGCCACGGTTAGAAACACACCGTGAACTGACAACACCAGGTTATCTCTGGCAGTGACCTGGAATTAGAGAGACATGATGAGGAGACTGTTAGCTGATTCATACCAAAGGGATATTTTTTTAATAATATAGTAGTTTATTTTTACATTACTTTGTGCCTTTTTCCATATCAGCTGTAATCCCCCTGAGCTTCCTCCCATCGCCAAATCACCCGTGTGCCATCACCATAGTCCAGTGCACTTCCCTCTCCCTACTTTTTTGATCCCATTCCCCACTCCATCCCCAAAAAATGTCTCTGGTATACAGTTGTTCATTATTATTATTATTATTTTCTCCCCTGGTCCCAAAGGAACATTTTTGAAACCTTTTCCCAGAACCTAGGATTCGCCAGTACCTGTGTTAACTGAGATGCCTTCACCCGCCAACTCAGCATCTGCAGGCACTGACCTGCCGGCCAGGGCACCCCTGTCTCCATCCTTGTCCTCCCGATCGCTGTCCTCATCCTCACTGCTGCTGTAATAGTACTGCAGCTTCTCCCCCAGCAACTTATCATCCAAGGTCGTCATGGTGCCTGGAACAGGACAACATACCAGGTTCTTTGCTGGTATGAACCAGACACAGGTGCATCCGAAGAGTATGTGTTCACTGGCACTGAGGGCCTGCTCTTTCCAAGATCCTAAGTGATTTTCTTTTTAAGCTGAATCTCAAGAATTCTGTACCATGACTCTTGTGACAAGGTTTATCATACTTTTTTGCACAAAGTAAAACTGAGCTCTGATAAGGGACATTATCTTCCCAGACTTCACAGTGAATGGGAGAGCTGGGGTGAAACTCCAGAGACCTACTCCTCGAGACAACGGGTGTGAGCCAGTCTCCTACTTGCTGGCTGGAGATTTTATCTACACATACTTTCAACTTTTCCTAAAGACAACCAGATAACTGAAAAGTCGGGTAGGACTCATCAACGAAAACTCCAAAAGGGCATCATCCACAGTGCTGAGTCACTCACTTTGTGCAAGTCAGTCACTTCTCCATCCCTGGTCTTCAGCCTCCCAGTGGGCACTTAGGGGTGGGTGGGCTCCAAGCCCTACCAACTTGGGTGAAGAGCCCATGACAAGACTGTGCTGATCCCCGGGTTTTTAAGGACAATGGTTAACCATTGCACAAAGCCCAGCGTCTCCATCAGAAGCAGCCAGGGGCAATTTGGGAGAAAACTCCATGAACCCCTCCCAGGTCTGCAGCAAACCCAGCAGGGAAGGCGAAAGGGCCTCTACACATCTCAGTCCTGTGCTTTCTTCCTTAAAATACATATCACCAAGCCCTTACACTCATTCTCCCACAGGCGGAGAGCTCACCGCCAAACCCAGCAGGAAAACTCTCCACAATTTGCTAAGCCAACAGAGACCGTCTGGATTGGTACAGAATTGAGGGCCCCTGGGTGTCAGAAGGGGAGATGGGTGCACAGGTGATTAATAGAAAGATGCTGGTTAGAGGGGTTGCTGGGAAACCATGACAGTAGAGGGTGGGACACAACCAAACTAAAGACACTGAGAGGAGTCTAGGTGTGCTGAGACAGGCTGGGTGGGTGGGGAGGCGGAGTGGGCGGGGCCCGCGGAGAGGGCGGAGGCGCGAAGGAGGCGGAGCCTATGGGGTGGAGCCGTGGGCGTGGCCAGGGCGGAGCAGCGCGCGGAAGAGGCGGGGCCAAGAGGGCGTTGCGAGGGCGGGGCCACTGGGCGCTTATGGGCGGGCCTCAGTAGAGGGAGCGTCAGCGCGGAGCCAGCGAAAATCTCGCGGAGACCGGGCAATGGAGGGGGCGAGAGTCCAGAGTGGGCGGGGTCGCTGGGGCGCTGGCGGAGGAGGCGGGGCCCGGAGGGGGGAATCGGCGTGGAAAACCTTTGGGGGAACCGGGTAGCGTGGGGAATGGTGGGTCAGTCGGAGTAAGAAAATCGCGGGCGCCGCGGGGGGCGGAGGGGCGAGCAGACAGGGCGGGCTCGCCGACCGCCGGTATTGCACAACCTCCCGACTGTATTGCATGCCCGCCGCGTCTTCCCGGCTGACCTCGATGCAGCTACCCGGCCTAGCGCGGTCCGGATCCCTTCGGGCCAGCAGCTCCGGGCACTTCCGAAGGGAGTAAGCTCTCCGTGGTGGACAGAGAAGTGGGTCGGCGCCTAGAGCACTAAGAGAAAAGCTGCGAGTCCAGACCGCCGGACCAATAAGGCGGCCCTTAGCGTCAGGGCGGACACACGCCGTCCAATCAGAAGCCGCCCCCAGCCAGTGGGCGGTGCTAGAACTACGGGTCTCACTTTGGGCAAAACACCTCGACAAAGGCGAAGCGCTGCTTCTTCCTTTGTTTTGACTTCTATTTAAACTAAAAGCTACGCTGTATGTGCCCAGCTGTGAGCAATAAACATCTTTTGCTCGGTTACCTTTGAAGTTTGCCAAGCCATTCACATGTATTTTCTACGGGTCCTTGATCACGCTACCTCTATTAAAAAGGAAAACAGATTCAGACAAAAATCTGCCCTCAGAAACACAATCCTTTAAGTTAGTTATTTTCGATTTAAGAAAGGATAAACCCGATCCTTGACGTGCAAAATGAAATCCTGGTTTGGATCCTGGAACACAAAAAGGACATGAGACAACAGGTGAAATTTGAATAAGGTCTCTTTAATGTTAATCGTATTGTTTCAATAGTTTTGATCATTGTCCCACGACTACTAAGATGCTAACCTTCTGGGTGAAGAGTATACTATTTTAGCAAGATTTTTTAAGCCTAAAATATTATATTCTGAGCCCTTATTAAGATGTGCTTTGTAACAAAGACACAAGCATACATAAGTAAATAAATATTTCCATTCTGTCTCAAATTTTTAGAGACTTGCAATGAATCTCCTTTATGCTTTATTTCCTCTTTTCATTGCTTTTGGATTGTTTTATGTTTGTCCTTTTTTTTTTTTTATGTGGACTTTATTCTTTTGATAATCTGCGACCTGGGTAATTTGTACTGCTAGTTTTAATAAACTTGAAATGAGATAAACAAAGCAAAACAAAATCATAAATAACTCATTAAAAGCCTTGTGTAGACTAGATCACTCAAAACACACTGAAACAATTTACTGTTTAAAATAGGAGCTCTGAATTTGTGATAGAAGTTGTTAATATGTGGTCCTATACTACCTGCTGTCTGCAAATTTGTGTGCGTGCCTATTTTTCGGTAGGCTGTCCAAGAGTTCAGAAACTCCTCCCCAAGATTAAGAACAAGTCTTTTGGTTGTTGTTGTTTTAAAGATTTATTTATTTATGCATACAGAACTGGGGTGCAGGCCAGAGGTGCAGAGGCCCTAAGAGGATTCACCAGGGAGTGCGGAGCTAGCTAAACAGGAGGATCAACGAAGCGCACTGCAGAGGGGAGCAGCGGGTGGGTCGGGAGAGGGCTGCGGCTGTCTTGCAGTGTTGGCTTTAAGCCATTGGGCCACCGGGGAGGGCCCAAGAACAAGTCATTTTAAAAGGTCATGTGGTGACTTCTGGCAGTTGTTTGTTTTTTCAGTGAAGAGCCTTCTCTTGATTAGATTTGTTCGAACAGCCAACTTTAGTATTTTTATGATCTGTTTTAAGTGACAAATCACAGCCTAGTCAGTGCGGGGGCACAAGAGATACCCATAAAAATTGTTAAATGTTTGTTTTTTTTTAACTTTTGTGATCTTCATCTATGGCACTTCCTTGTCCTTCAAAATTCACTATAAAGCTGCAGTTCTCAAAGGGAACCAACCCTAAGTTTCTCTGGACAGGTTCCCCTCCCGCTCTCTAAGGGAACCAATTCATATCTCAATTTTCTTTTTTTCTTTTAAAGATTTATTTATGCACACAGAACTGGAGTACTGGCCAGAGGTGCAGGGGTGGTGAGAGGATTCACCAGAGGCAGAGTGGGGAGCAAAACAGGCAGGTCAACGAAGTACACTGCTGAGGGGAGCAGAGGGTCTGCAGCAGAGGTCTGCTGTGCCATGTGGGTCAGCTCCTCCGAGACTGACCTGAGATTGAATTTGTGCTGAAGAGGCTGGCAGTACTGAGCTTCCCATTGGGGCACAGGGAGGGCATGCATATTTCAAATTTTCAACCCTCGTACCCTCCCCCTGCTCAGTTTTTGACCTTGACTTCTTATTTCACTGAGAAACAGAAACAAATAAAACCTATACTTGATTCCATCCCCAACACCCTTCATCTATAGCAATTAAATGAATCCTGCTCCCTCAGATTAGTGAAGGACTTGATTTATTCATAATTGCCAAAACTTGGGAGCAACTGAGATATTCTTTCATAAATCATTGGCTAAACTGGGGTACAGCCAGACAATGGAATATTATTATCAAGCTATCAAGGAAATAAAAAGACATAGGGGGAAGCTTAAGGTGTGTCCTACTTATTCAGCGAAGACAATCTGGAATAACTGCACACTGTATGATTGCAATTATATGACATTCTGGAGAAGACAAAACTATCCATAAAATGGTGCAAAGATCACTGGTTGCTAGGGGTTGAGGATGGGTAAGAGGGAGAGCACAGAATTTTTAGGACAATAAAACTCTTCTGTATGATACTACAAGAGTGGATACATGTCATTATAGCTTTGTCTCAATCCACAGAATGTGCACTACTAAGAATGAACATTAATTTAAACTATGGACTCTGGGTAACGATGATAGATACAGTTTCTATGATAGATACAGTTTCAGTTGTAAGAAATGTACAGTTCTGGTGCAGGTTCTTCCAAGTGAGGGCAGGACTATGGAAGGTTCTGTACCTTCCGCTCATTTTTTCTATGTACCTAAATGTGCTTTAAAAAAATAAATAAATAACATACAAGCTCTCCCTGGTGGCCAACGCACTACAGTAGTTGATCCCGGCCAGGGAGCTGACCCACATGGCGTAACAGAACTCTCCTGCCTTCCCGCTGCTCCCCTCAGCAGTGTATTTCAGTACATCTGCTGTTCTGCTCCCCACTCTGTCTCTGGTGAACCCTCTCACCATCCCTGCACCTCTGGCCTGTAACCCAGTTCTGTATGCATAAATAAATAAATCTTTAACAAAGTAAATAAATAACATACATTAGGGGTTAGAGTAAAACCATGAAATTAGCAAGTCTCATCATAGGTGGGAACAATGGTTTCTGGCTTTCTACAGTCCAGTATGGAAACTAGAAGTCTCCGTTGCAGGTTTCCTTTTTTGATTTGTAGACTCTTGAAGGAAGCTAGCTATTTTTGGAGATGATGTAGTAAAATTGTGGGGGGGGGGGGGGGGGGGAGGTCAGATAATCCGTGGGATGGACTACTGAGACTGTAGGATTTAAACACATTTATTCTCAGAAGTATGTACTCACAGTGTATGTTCTAGTCTAAGGGTATTTTGTGGTTAACACCTGAAATGATCATTTCTGGTTTTTAGTCCTTTGATGTCTCTCTTAATATATTCACTCTCCCAGTATATGCTACATAGGGATGTATTCAGTAGTCTCTTGGGAATGTTTCTGCATCAGCACTAGGAGTGTGCCTGAGTAAGCTACTGAACAGTATTCGACAGGACCACGTCATTGATCTCAGCATTTTGGGATGATGTGGATAATGAAATGGGTAAAAAGTACACCAAGGCTTTTTTTATTAGTGCATTATATTGAAGGTATTCACTCAAGGGTATTCACCTGTGAAGTGGGCGGGTCAGGAGAGGTTGCCACACCATGTGGAGCACCTCCTGGGCGGGATCCAACTCATGCTGAAGTGGCTTTAGCTTCTTAGCTGTTTTCACCAAGGGAAAAATCTTGCTCCAACAAGATCTATTATTAAACATAGTTGAAGTTTTGTAGTGACTGAATAAAATTCATATTGTTCAGTAATATTTTGTAAAGTAACTTAAATATAAGAAGTAGGGCCCTCCTTGGTGGCGCAGCAGGTTAAAGCACAGCACTAAGAAGCTTAAGCCACTTTCTCATGAGTTCGATCCCCGCCTGCCCGGGAGGAGATCCACATGGCGTGGCAGACCTCTCCTGACCCGCCCACTGCTCCCCTCGGCAGTGTACTTTGTCCATCTGCCTGTTCTGTTCCTCACTCTCTCTCTGATGAATCCTCTCACCCTCCACATCTCTGGCCTGTACCCCAGTTCTGTATGAATAAATAAATCTTTTAAAAAATATATAAGTAAAATTTCTTTCTTTTAGAAATATTTTTTAAAGTCTATAAGCCAATAAGGATGTAGCTCCATTAAATTTTGACAAATTTTTAAAATTTATTTATGCATACAGACTGGGGTACAGGCCATTGGTTTAGGGGCGGTGAAAGGATTCACCAGAGACAGAGTGAGGAACAGAACAGGCCGACTGATGAAGCACACTGCTGAGGGGAGCAGCCAGCGGGTCAGGAATGGTCTGCCGCCCACGTGGTCACTTCCAAGGCAGGCTGGGATCTAACTCATGCCAAAGTAGTCCCAGCCCCTCAATGCTGTGCTTCAAGTGGCTGAGCCACCAGGGAGGGCCCAATTTTGACAACTTTTTTTTTTAAAGATTTATTTATTTATTCATATAGAACTGGGGTACAGGCCAGAGATGCGGCGGGTGAGAGGAATCACCAGAGACAGGGGAGCAGAACGGGCAGATCAACGAAGTACACTGCTGAGGGGAGCAGCAGGCTGGTCAGGAGAAGTCTGCTGCGCCATGTGGTCACCTCCGGGACAGGCAGGAATCCAATTCATGCAGAAGTGGCTTAAGCTTCTTAGTGCTGTGCTTTAACCAGCTGTGCCACCAGGGAGGACCCAATTTTGACAACTTTTAAGAAGACAGAACCTTTATTATGTGCATATGATGGATTAAGCAATGACTTTCAAATACTAAACCAGCCTTACTTTCCTGATAAATCCTATTTGGACATGGCTTTTCAGATATATAAAATATATAAATATGTATGTATTTGCTAATATTTTGAGGATTTTTACATCCACATTCATGAGGGATATTTATCTGTAATGTCAATTACAGATCACTCGGTATGTGTTTTGTAATGTTACCCTCAGGCTTTGGGTTATATTGATCTAATAAAACTAAATAGGGAGTTCTTTCCTCCATTTTCTGAAAGGGTTTCTGCAAGATTGCTGTTATTTCTTCTTTACTAAATTTCACCTGGAAACCACGTGGGCCTCCAGTTTTCTTTGTGGGAAGGTTTTCATAATTTATTCAATTTCTTTACAATAGGCAGTTTCTAAAATAGCTTCTGTACCAGTAAACAACTCACTCCATCTCAGTTCCCAGTCTACCCACCCTTCGTGCTTTGGAACAATGGGCAGAATTCCTGGAAGCATCTCTTCTTGGCAGTGGGCACAAAGATTCTCAGTAGAGGGCATTGGAGGTCACTGCAGACTGGGCTGTGGTCAGTGTATGGCTTGAAGGATAATCAGGGCGCTCTTCTCCAGCCTTGGGATCAGCAAACGCGGCCCCTTGCTGTTCTTGCCAACCCTGATTTGGCCAAGCAGTACTTTTGCAGTGCCCTCTCTACAGAAATCAGTGCCCCTAAGGCCTCCCACGTGCACTGGCAGCCAAATGCTTCCTGTCTGCACTGGTCTGGTGCCAGTTCCCTCCCTGGGCTCTGGTGTAGTTCATCTGTGGCCCAGTTACTCTGCTTTGCCAGCAATTAAGTTCCAGCCCCAGCAAACCCCAAATCAGCAAACCTCTCTGTGGCTGAACTACACCATCTCCAATGAGGTCTGCATCCATCTGATAATGGGTTTGCAAATTTACCCTCCCTTATGTATTCTCCCCAAATAACCCATATAACACCATATGGAATGTTCCTGTATCTGTCACTCATTTATTAGATGTTAATCATTCTTTATGTAAAACTTCCCCTATATGGTTGCTCTTTCTTGCCTGGAAGAAGCCACTAAGTAGTGTCCACACTCAGGGGTAGGGAATTATCCAAGACCATGAATACCAAGAAACTTTAGAAGCTCTGTGCAGTCCTTGAGTGGGACCTAGAGTCTTGCTTACAATATGGAAGCAAGGTTGTGACTTCTCTCTCTCCACCCCATCCCATGCTCCTACTCTCTCAGCCACTTCTTGCTTGCTGCATGGATGAGTCAAGTTACGGTATAGACTGTGAGCTGCCCTGCAGAGAAGTTCATGTAGCAGGAAACCGAGGGCAGCTTCCAGCCAACAAAAATCTGGGTCCTCTTTCCAATGGTTTGGGAGCAATGGAATCCTGCCAGCAATCAGTGGTGTGACCTTGGGAGCAGACCCTTTCAGGTGAGCTGTGAAATGCTGCAGCCACCACCCAGACTACAGTCTGTGAGTCAGAAGCAGGTTCCAGAAGCCTGACTCATACAAACCATGTTATGTGGTCAGGCACTTTGGGGGTAATTTGTTATGTGACAATAGATAATACAAGAGTTATACCTTTTCCCTTTTCATCTTGTATCTGTTAGGGCAAATGTACTTTGAAGGATTTGTCCATTTTGAAGGTAGGATCATTTATTCACTTTCTTGCTAGGCAGACAAAGCATACCAATTTATTTGCTCAAAATCACTGCAGAAACAAAAAGCAACTTACACCCACACACAAATTGTATATACAAATGTTTATAGCAGCTTTATTTGCAATATCCAAAAGATTCAAACAACCCAATTGCTCTTCAATGGTTGAATGTTTAAACAAAATGTGGTATACCCTTACCATGGTGTATTACTCAGCAATAAAAAGGAATAAACTCTTAATACATGCAGCAATATGGATGGATCTCAAGGGAATTAAGCTGAGTGAGAAAAAGCCAATCTCAAAAGGTTACATTCTGTAATATTTCACCTATATAACATTCTCAAAGCAACAAAATCATAGAGATGTGTAACAGATCAGAGGTTGCCAGGGCTTAGGGCTGGAAATAGGGATATGGGAGGGGCATGGATGTGAATACACAGAGGTAGCATGAGGGATTTCTGAGGTGATGGGACGATTCTGAATTATCTTTTAGTTCTGTTACTTGATAGTAGTGGTGGTTCCACAAATCTACATGTGATAAAATTGCATATAACTACAGAGGAGGATGCATGCAAATGAGTACGCATGAAGTCTATGAAATCTCAAGGTCTGTAGATTACTATGTCAGTTTGTTGGTTTTGATATTATACTAGATTTACACAAGACATTACCATTGGGAAAACTGAGTGAAAGGCACGTGGGTCCTCTCTATTACTTTTACAGCTTCCTGTGAATCTAAGTATTTTAGAATTTGAAGTTAAAAATAGGATTCAGTTGAACTCATCCAGTCTCTTGGGTTAAAACATCTATTTTAAATAACACTCTACCATCCATTACTCTCGATCCAATTCTCACTTAAGTTGATTTCTGAGTAAAGCCTGAAAGAGAACATCTTGTTGTGAAGGTATCTGGACGTGAGGGAAGGCTTCCATACTTTCCAAGAACGTCAAGCGTGAAGGCCTTACTATGGGAGCATGACAGGCGTATGAAGCCACTGTGGCTGGATAATAGCTAAGTATCAGAGAAGGCTGGTTTTCACTGTGTGAGACAGGAAGCACTTGGAGAATTCTGAGCACAGAGAACAATCAGATTTAACATATTAACAGGCTCCCTCTCGTTGCTGTGGTGAGAAGAGGCTGAAGGGAGCTAAGGGCAGAAGCAGGGAGTACAGGAGGCTATCACAATTCAGATGAGAGGTGCGCACCTTGGTGAAAGAAATGGTTAATTCTGGGTATATCTGAAGGTAGAGCTGGACTAGGTATGGACAGTAGTTGTCAAGGGGGAAGTAACTGAAATGGGGAAGGCAGGATGTATAATTTGGGCAGAGGGAAGATACAGAAACTCAAGATCTGACCATGTTAAGTTTGAGATGTTTGAGACCTAAGGGATGATACCTACCTACACTGGCCATAGTACTGAAAATTACCATTTCCACCGGACACAATCTCATCATTTGGTTGAAAAATACTCATTTACTTATACTACTCCTCATAATATACTATTCCTCATAATGTACTACTCCTTTTACTTACAGCTTGTCTGTTCCCTCCAACGTATAATGAAGTCAGGGACCATGCTCCCATACCCTTAAGATCTGGTACACAGATACTGAAAAGTTCTAAAAAAAAACCCAAATATTTTTGGAATGCATCTCTGACAGCCATCCAGTTCCGTACACTTGAAGATGAATGGTACGGAATACACCTGGGCAGACAGGCTTGTTCTCACTCATGATGGCAGTGGATCCCAAACTTGTCTGCACATTGGAAGTACCTGGGGGTTTCAAAAGTGCTAGTGTTTTAAGGTTTTTAAGGTTCCACTCCCAAAGCCCGGGATTTGAGATTTTTTAAAGATCCCTAGGTGGTTGAAACATATAGCTAAGTTTGGAACCATTATGGAGTTTTCATTTTAAAAAAATGTTATTCTTTGTTTAAATGGGTGATCACTTCAAAAGGTATTAACAGTAAAGGAAATAAAAATCTTCCTGAGATTTCGTCTGCTTCATTCAGTTTTCTTTTCCTGGATCAACAATCCACGTTAGTTTGTTTTTGTTTTTTTTTTTTTAAATTCCTGCTCTCTCTAGTCTCTCCAGGACTTACACAAGACTACACGCTTCACAAATATTGTTCTGTCCTTAAGCAATGACATCTGGAATCCAGTTAAACTTAATCTACTATAATGTGTAGAACACTGGCTCTCCAATAAATTCTGTCAGTTCTGCTTTTTCAAATCCATCTCTTTCCTACTCCCTGCTTGGCTATACTCTAGATACTTCTTACCTAAATTGTTAATCTGGTCTCATTTGCCAGGCTATTTTCAGCTTCTCCTACCATTATAGCCAAAATGCTCTAAAACCTTGACTCCTAAGTTTCTCTTATAGTCTCTTTAGTAAGGTATTTAGTGTCAGGTTCCTACCTACTACATCTGGCCATGTGACCACCTGGCAAATTCTAAGCTCTCTGCTCAATTTTCTATTCTCACCAAATAGTGACAATTAATGGTCCTAGATCATAATATACCTAAGTACTCAGAGCTGTGTCTGTAACCCATTAAGTGGTCTAAGAGTTACCTAAGCTATTGCTTAAACACTCTTTTCAATGACAGTTATGGCAACAATAGATTTCAGCTACCATCACTACCTGTGAGAAGCAAAACAAGGAGAAATTTAAGTTTTTAAGCTACCACTTTCTTGGTTAAGTGACTTTACATCTCGGATATAAAACAGGGATCATAATACCTACAATGAAGGACTCTAAAACACAAAGTAGGTTGTTGTGAAGACAGGGCAGGTTCTCGGAATGTTTTCTCCCCTTACTCCTACTTGGTAAAATGCAATTAAGTCTACAAAGTTCAGTCTCAGGTTGTTTCTCAAAGAAATATCTTCTCTGGCTCACCACCTCCACCCACTATCTCCCCTCCCCGCACCCATAATTTTTACTTTGAAACTTCTATATACAATAGAATATTTAGCTCAATGAACTGGTTATTCAGATTCATCTTTTTATTTTCCATACTTTGAACTGCTAAATAAAGGTGTGTACTTCACTGCCCGTTGGTCTTAACAGCCAGCACAGAGAGGGACTTAAACTATACTCACTGAGTGAATGAGTAAACAGCCAGCACAGAGAGGGACTTAAACTATACTGATTGAGTGAATGAGTAAAACTACACAAAGCTCTATGGAAATGGTGTCTTTATCCATCCAGAAAACAATATAATCTCGTAATTATTCTGATATTCACAAAAACTTTTCATATTTCTACAATACACTGCTTTATGTTGAAGTACATGTCCTGTTTTTTCCATTAGCCTATGAACTGCTAAAATTCTCTATGTCCTTATCTCCCGTATAGAAAGTATAGACTGAATGAAGTAACTGACCAAACTAAGGAATATATCTACTTCATTGGTCTACTTATTTATTTTGGTCCTGCCCAGTGATATATGCATAAGGCAGGTGACTATTTTAAATCTCAATTTAAGGAGTAACCTGGTTGCTTAGTTAATCAAAAAAAGAGGCAAAGAAATCAAGGTAACTAAAATGTACCATTAAACTTAACATTAACACTAAACAAACAACTCTTAAGGTGGACAAATAATTTTATTTTGTGCATGCAAATACATGTCAAGTACTGCAAACTTTTTCCATCAATTTTCTCTCAAACACTGAAAATCATGATGCTCTATTCTGTGAACAGCCAAAGCTAATTATCTCTTCACTTCAGTGCTACAGCAAAAACACACAGAATTTACTCTTTGCTATTCACTATCATCACAACCCTCATTGTTCCATCTCTGCCCCCTCCCCCCATATACAGGCCTCATAATAAGTCCTAGCCTTCCCCCATTTAATCCTATTCCTATAGCACAAAGGGAAACATTACAATTTGGAAATTCAAATTGAAATAAATGGAATAGAATTTATTCCCATATATAGTCCCCATTTCATTGTACAGAATTATTTTAAATTATAGTTTTAAATAGAAGCTGAGTATATGCCTTAAAAATGAGCATTAAATCCATCTTAGAGATGGTGCCTGCTTTTTACATGATGGGTGTACACCATCTTTAATTTCATTTACATTTCAATCGAACAATAGATTTGCAAAGAAAATGTCTAATACAGACGTAAAAATATTCACACTAGAGCTTCACAATCGGTTGTACAATTGACAAACAGGCCTCTTTTCCCAAACTTTCCAGCTAAGCAAATTTATAAAATGTAATCAATGCAACAAGAAAAACATTTCTCTTTCACTTCCAGGGAAAAGAATATGCAATAAACAGTATAAATGCAGACAGCAGTTGCTGCAAGCTAACCACGATACTCCCAAGTGGCTGTACAGTGGATATGTGCAGTACAAATAAAAGCCACATGTGTTGTATCACAACTACAGTATAATTGTTTGCCCAGCTAAGAGAATGCATGCACTTCCATGCCTTGGGTTATAAAATGAGGCCTAATTCTTGACAGATCAATGGGATATATGCAAATGACCTTGGCTTTTGGCAGTACTAAGTGCAGCCAGTGTCTGTGTTTCACTGGTTTAAGATATTTTTAAAATTCTATTTTAAAAAAGAAAAAACAAACTGCCAATTACTTACTTGGGGGTATAACTGCTCTTGGAGTAAAAATAAGATTCCACTCAAATGTGGGATGCTCTGATCAGGGGGGCCTTGACTCTTTGTATACCCTTGCCAGCAAAGGGATACAAAGAAACAGTTGGTATAAAGGAGTAACTAGCAAATATATTCAATTTATCCAGAAAATGGGATACTCCTTGAGCATTTTCATTTGTGTTCTGCTTGCAGAAGGGGTTCTTACATAGGAGGAGTTACAGTAAGTGATCCCATCAACACTCTTTACTCACTACAACACAGGAAACTCATCTGTAGTTGCAAGGCAACTTTTCCCTTTAATAATTTAGTTACCAATACAGGTGGACAGTCTGCTTAGAAACTGACTCACAGCAACTAGGGAAGAAATACTGAGATTCAAAGTTGATAAAGCATGCTAGATCATTACAAATCTCTGGTAAAAAGACAGTATGGACTTTAATACCTAAAATGCAAAGCAATCTAAATGGTCTTTAAAACAATATTCTCAAATGTTTAATGATCACATTTTAAATTCCTACGAATTGCTGTATACCAGGTAATTTTCTCAAGGCAGCATATAAAATTGGGATGTGCTTTTTATACTTAGTATCAACTTGAAATTAGAGTGAAAGTGACTAGGATCTATACAAATGGAAAATTTCAGTTCTAGTACAAGAGAAAGAAAATATCATTATTCACTATAAAGAAATGTTATTATTCTCTTATGAGAGGTAAAGAGCTACACTATAAAAATCAGTGCCACAGGCTCAATGAATACCTTAACTTGAAAATTACAATGCATAACTTTCAAGCACAACACTAGTTAATCAGATAGATGGCATTAAAAAAAAGCAAAGGCAACAGAATCTGCCTAGAGGAAATGTATGTAACTTTCTCATAATTTATAAAATGAAATGAGACCATAAAGAAAACTGCTGATGCTACATTCACAGTATCTGAATGAGGCGTGGACTGCAGAATGGGACTTAAGCTATTGAAAATAAACACAAAAAGTGGAGGAGAACCACACCTCCTACCATACACACACACAATTTTCCTACCTTTCAGGCCTCTGGCTACTTTTTCTTGATTAGACCAGAGGCAACAAATACAGTTAGTCACCAGCATTATAAATTTCCTCTTCTATTACTTTACATTCTTTGATTTCAAAACATTACATCACAACATGTTGATGAAAAGGTCAAATGACAGGAAATGCCCCCAATTTAAAAAGTCACATCCTTTTTCTGACTTGTAATTTTTCTGTATCACTTCAGTAGACACAACACCATTTTGAAGAAAGATCCAGATAAACTACTCTTTCTTCTAAAAATGCAGAGAAATAATATCTTTCTTCACATTAAACCCATCACGAGAAACAGATGGCCACCATATAAAGGATGGAATACAGAATAATCCCAACACAGAAACAATTTCTATGTTGTTAGTGAGAAAGAGTAAGTTTTTAAGAATGGAGAGTTACTATTTTATGGGATCACCTGCTGCAAGACAAGCATTATTTTAATATAAATGTTCGAAGACATAGCAATAGGTTGGAAGGTCTATACATACACTGATGCAAATGTAATTTCACTGGACAAGTAGGCAAACACCTAAGCAGTTTATCCCAACCCCCTCCAGCAGAGCACAACCAATTTCAAATTTTCAATTTTAAAATTAAAAAGATAAGGTTAAATACACAAGATCAATTTATGTAGTATATTGTTCACCCTCAGAACAGTGCTGAAGATGTTTTGCGCGGTTCTGTCGCACAGAGGGTTCTTTCCCTGAGGGCACATAAGGAGCTCTCAAACTGTTAATAGGTCTCTATTTTGTAACAAAATAGCAATTTTAAAATCTTAAAAAAAAATACATTACCTTCAACATGGAAGATCTCACTATTTAAATATTCATGAACAGACATATTGGTTTGCATATCCTTTTGGAAATACAAACAGCAAATAAAGTACATTGGAAGCATTTCAAATGTAATAAGCACATATTTATAGACAGGTTCTGATATAAATTATATAACAATCATGTTCCTGTAATATTCTAGGCTAATTTATAATGTCAGAAATAAGTTAATGTAACATGGTTTAAAACTCTTGTTCCTATTCACTTCAGGTTAGAGTGAAATAAATAAAATGTCTTTCTAGGGATAGGGAGCACTGGCCATGGCAAAAGGTACAGTACTAACCAAAGGAAACTAAGTCAAGGCTACTGTGTTGTTATGCTACAAACAAACACCTCCCTACATCTGAGTAGTAAATAAATGTGTAAGATCTTCCATACTGACACCAGAATATCAAAACTACCCCCTTTGTTTCTCAGGTATATTTACAACTTAATCAGTCACCTTATGAGCATGTTCATTAAGACAGGTATCAAACACCAGTATTTACTCATTCTGATCAAGAAATTTCAGGGAAATGTCAACCCTCCCACCCCTGGAAATGTGCACAAAACTTTTATCAAAATCTTATCTGATACAATGCTGTGGTTTTGTAAAACAACTAAATAGCTCAGACGACCAATAACATGATCCTGTTTAAGCATCTTGCTAGCAGGAGAAGCCCTTACATACAGTACACCTGGTGAAAGATCAGCTTGGCTTAAAATATTCCAGTACAATTTTCAGAGTAAACAACTTCACAGAAGTTAATTAAAAAAACAATAATAAAAGTCAAACTAATCTTAAAGAAAAAAGGGTGAGAGGGGGGAGGAGACAAACAAAAAACAAACTATAGGTGAGATCATCAAGAAGCCCAGTTTTTGTTTTCAAATGTTGACTGAAATTTAGGTTTCAATAAAATACCTCCCACAAATCTGGAGCTTGGCTGGTTGAACATACCACATGCTATCAGATGCCAAGTCAAAACACTTTTCAGTCACATTTAGCAGGGCGGAAATTATTCATGTTTTTAAGTATGAATAAAGGTTAGCCAATGTTATATTATTACATGGTTCATAGTCTTATCAACCTAACAGTCAGTCAAAAAAAAAAAAATTAAACCCCAACATGAAGTAACAATAAACAATATTTAACCAAGATAATGCAATGAACATCTAAATTAATATAGTTTAAATTAAAAAAAACAAAAACAAAAACAAAAACAGAAACCCAGCAATACCATCTTGTTAGTCAGTGCAAACGCTACATACAGGGTTTTCTCAAGAAAGCTGAAAGCACCTGATTCTTTTGCCAAGTCATCAGATTCAATAATGTACAGGCTTAAATCTGCATTTTAAAAAACTGCCATTACATTAGTGCATAATTTATCAAAATTGTAAAAACGATTCTGCATAACTTAGGAGAATTTAATATCTAGTACATCAGCTGAAAGACTTAGGCACTTGGTTATATATTTAATTACTTACTTCAACAAGTAGCCTGTGTATAAATATTAACAAAGCAGAAACTATTCTTGAAAAATGGAAAATTAAAAAAAAAAAAATTTAAATGCTACAGATAAAAGCACTGCACCACACTCCTACATATAATGCAGTAAAGAAAGCTAGTACATAACCCTGTAAAATTCTATGGTAAGAACATCTAACTCCACTCTTCAAAGTTAAAAAAAAAAAAAAGAAAAAGAAAACAACAACAAAGAAAAGAAAAAAAGTCCATGCAAAGTTCATGAAGAAGATAAATAAAGCAGTTGGAATGAGATGGAAATTTCTCTCAGTGAAACATAAAATAGAAATAAATAAGTTAATTAAGTCTACTTTCACTAGATGTATCATTGTAGGATCCTGCTAGTTTAATAACTGAGTTGTTAATTTTCTATAGAAGCCATTTAAAATAGGAAATGGCTCAGTTACTGCACCGGATTGCTACAAACTCATAAAAAGCTGCTTGAAGCTTAAGTTAAATGTCCAAATTCCACTCACTTCTGGAAAGTGAACATGTTACCCTAGTAAAGTAAATTTTCTTTTTTTTTTCATAATGCTAATGCAAGAGGGCTTGAAGTATCAAAGAGTCCACAGGAAATGGATGCCCCCAGTAATATCTTTTTTTTTAAAAAAAATATACATTATATAATATATATTATATATATAAAAAGCTAGTGTAAATGCCTCCATGGTATGGTCACAAATTTGAAAGATGAACCTCCTTTCAGCTGTTAACCATCTTCCCATTTGCAACAGGTTTTAAAAAGTCCTTTTTATCTTCGGACATAACATGAGTTTTCAGAATGAGGTTGCCAACACTGACAGATGTGGTGATGGGGAGGCAACTTGCATTGCTAATGGACATTGGGAGTGGCTGGCTAAAGCAAGAAGTTACCGGCATAATTGTTTTTTGCTCCTCCCTGAGAGAAAATAAATGACATTGAAAATTAGCTATAATTGAAAAATTTTAAGAGTAACTGTTCATGCTTAATAAACGTAACAAATTTTAAAAGTCCCTGGCAAAGCATGTCATTATCACTAATAAAAAAAATCACAGTTGAAAAGCCTCATTTTCCAAAAATTAAAACAAAACATTAAAACACTAGTTAAAAATCAATAACCTATAAAGTTCAAGATTAGCCCATATTTTTGGCAGTAGTTATACAAAATGGAAATATTAAAGTAAGAAAATCTTAACATGTTTTTTAGAAAAGGAGAGCCTATCATTAGGTTTTAGTTCTCCATTTTGGGTTCTAGAAGTTTGGCTATTAAATTGAGGAAGTATTATCCGATGCTGGAGCATAAAAATTAACTTTTAGTCCAGCAAAAAGCAAATTTCAGGTTATTCAAATAGAACACTGTGTTAGTCCTAATTTACTTCCTCTCATAAAAATCCAGGCTGCCAAATGATTGCCTAATTATATAAGGATTTATCCTTTTTAGGCTAAATCCAAGCATAAAGTTAACACTGTATCTGTTTCTCTTTAAATATTCATGCCCTATGCCCACTGGTCAGGAGTTTGCTGTCTAACACTCACAGAATCACATGGTCTTCACCTAAACTCTGTCTCTTCTGCTCCACTGGTTCCTTTTGGTGCTGCTGGGCTGGGTGCCCATTTTCCACTGCCGTTCCATTCAGCAACTGATCATTCTGAGAACTGATACCAAGTTGTATGTCCAGGATCTCCTAAGAAATTCAAACATTAATCTTCTGTATGGAAGTATTTTATGATTTAATTTTAATGGAATGAAGCCTTCTAACTATCCAACTGTAGTACTCACTTCAATTTGTTCAGCTTGCCCATCAGGTTCATCAGTGTCAAGTGCTGAAAGTTCTAGCTCAATGTCCCTGTCAGGCTTAGTATCAGCTGCATCTTCTGCATAATCACTCTGTAATTAAGAAAGACGCCAATTTTAAACCTGTGGCTATGCTTTTAAATGAAAATGGGCATCCTGGTGATCGATCTAAAGTTATTTAAGAAATCTTAAAACATTTTATTTCTATTCTTAAGTTTTAAAAGCAATCTTCCATTAGGAAAGGCACACTAAAATGCACTTAAGTAATGGCATAAACCACTGCATAGCAGAAACACATACACCTAGCAGGCAGCCCAGAACTGTTTCTTTACCTCTCCATTTCTCAGCTCAATTTCCTTGCTTAGAAGATTTAAGGAAAGATGCCGGCCTTCATCCAGGGAATTCCATTTCTGTTGCATGGCCAGAGCATTAGCCTCCCTCTGAAGAAGCATTGAGTTACTCTTTGCCTATAGGGAAAAAAAGTAAAGTTAGATTCCAACCGTCACTTTCAACTGCCATTCTACTTCTTAAAAATTCAAAGTTGAGTGAATACCTGCTGAAGTTCAATGCTCAAAAGGTCTCCAGTACTGGAATGCTTTCTATGACCAGATAAATCAGTAACAATGAATCTGTCCCTTTAAAGAAAAATACATTTACTGTAATAAAAGTCAATAAATGCACAACTAAAGCAGTTAATGACTACACACTTTATATGTTAGTGTATTATGTTAAATTTCTTACTGAAACTTTTGTATCAAGAAAATTTAATACATTTCATTAAAATTTTGTTCATTCCATCAGTAAGATTCTATCAAACTGGGGACATATAAGCAATTACCTACCTACTTTTTTCAGGGAAAAAATATATGATGTTTTAAAAATTATTAAATAATCATATTTTAGATTTACTAGTCTTGTCATTGCTATTCCATTTTTAATGAATTACTAAGCACATAATGAACACCTTTGGTCCTATCACTTGATACAAGAACTGGAAATTTCCTAAGAGTTTGTGACTACCTATTTGCCTTTATATTCTATCTCCTTCCTGACCCTCAAAGAAATCACAATCTTGAACTTTTAATTTATCACATACTTTAAAAATATACAGTAACACATTCACAAACATATGTGGATGCTAAAATAACAAAATAGGTTTTTTGAAGCAGATCAACCTTGAAAGTTTCAATCATCATTCCGAATGTAAAAGTAAAATTATCTCAAAAGCCAGTAAAACAGCTAAAATTTGCAATGCACATTTCATAAACCATTAGGAATAGAATTTGTTATCTGATATAACCTACAGAAAAATAGAAAATTAAAAGTAATACCGTTCAACATAGTGTGAAGATGTGGCCTCATTACCATATGAACTCCACCTTGAATCAACAGCATTGACATATGGGACATAATCTGTCAAAATGTAGGAAGAAAGAATTAGAAAAGTGAAGACGGATATAGAAGTAAATGCATACTTTTCAAAAAAGACCCACATTTTATCTAACTGACTATGCTAACCTGGCTTTCCCAGCCACTTCCGAGTTTATTACAGATGTTAAATGGAGGGGAAAGTTCTGTACTTCACAAAGTGAAGATTAAAAAATGCTAGAATACACCAGATGAGGTATGAGTTGGGTGGATTACCTGATACACTGATGGGCTTAGTTGCACTTCCTTGGGAAGCAGTGGCCTGAACAGGATCTGTGGTATGGTAACCTGTACGGGAAGATCGGGAAATTGCACCCCATTTTGAGATGATAGGTCCATCGCTAAAAGGAATTATTGGGTCTTCTTCTTTTGTCCTTCTCTGAGTTTCAAATAAATGCACTCTTCTTTTAACATCTCCACTGTCAAGGTCCTGCATAAACCAAAGAAAAACCAGTAAAAGGACTGTTGGCAATTACTTCAGCTAGTAATGTAGGTACATGCTATCAAGACATGTAATCCAGTTTTCTAGTAAACTTAACATTAGCTCTAGATTTCAATGACAATCCAGTATCTATTCTAAACCACTGAACTATGCTCAAATAAGTTAAACATTAAATGCAATTAACTTTGCTTATCTAAATACAACTGTGCTAACAGATGAGTTATATAGCAATAAGTCAAAGATGAAAACATTCAATTGTTCTAAAACTTTAATCAACATGCATGACATCCCCCCCAGATTCCCAAATCATACCATTAACACCGCATTTGAATTAGCAATTACATCTCTTGGCTCCGAATCAATGGCATTTATACAGGAGCCTATGGTGCCACAAGACCAAGGAGAGTAATGGGAAAGATGATCTTCTTCAAATTTTGTACCACTTACACTCTCAGAGAACTGATTTAAAACAAAACAAACAGAGCCATTAGTAAGAAACTTAAATTTACAAACTTATAATTAGGTAACTATTACAGTGTATACAGACTTCATAGTGAACAACTATGAAGTCAATAATATTAACATTTTGCTATTTGTATTTATATTTCTTATTAACAGGAAACAGAATGCGTTCACTTTTTATTTTACCCTTTAAGAGCAAACAAGTAACTCAAATGATACTATCAAGACCAATCAACAAATATTTATAGCATGCCTTTAAAATGATATGAATTGCCCCCCCTCCCAAAAAAATCCTGCACAAGCACATACATAGAGATAACTGTCCATAACCTAAAGTATTAGAGAATTGCTTTTTTAGAAAAGAATGTTACATGTAAGTAACTGATAGGCTGCACAGTATTAAATACAGAGTTAAAATATTTCAAAGGCAGGTCTGGAATTAGAAAGCACATACATTTTAAAAGGTCTGAAAGGATTACTGGACCAGAATGCTTAAGTTTCAAGAGTCATTAGCTTTAGTTTACTAAATAACAAATAAAGAAACTCAAAGACCATTATGGGAATTCTACTTATTTCAAGTCATTTTACTAGCTAATAACAGCAGATTTGAGTTATGAAAATATTTTCTAAAACAGAGTAGAAAAAAATATAAATTTCTATGAAACAGGTAACAACTCTACCGCTTTGTGGTAAGGAAGTTAGCTCCTCTGAAGAAGTCTAAGTTTGATGAGATAAATCTGGATCTAGTCTAAAAAAAAAATTTTTTTTTTGAAGATTTATTTACTTTTTTGTGCATGCAGAACTGGGATACAGGCCAGAGGTACAAGGGCAGTGAGAGGATTCACCAGAGACAGAGTGGGGAGCAGAACAGGCAGATCAACGAAGTACACTGCTGAGGGGAGCAGCGGGCGGGTCAGGAGAGGTCTGCCGCGCCATGTGGTCACCTCCAGGGTAGGCAGGGATCGAACTCAAGCGGAAGTGGCTTTCGATTCTCAGTGCTGCGCTTTAACCCACTGTGCCTCCAGGGAGGGCCCCTAAAAAATTTTTTAAGGGCCTCCTTGGTGGTGCAAGGGATTAAGACGAAGCACTACGAAGCTATCAGCAGCCACTGTATCACAAGTTCGATCCCCAGCCAGGGAGCTGATCCACATGGTGTAGCAGAACCTCTTCTGTTTTGCCCACTGCTCCCTTCAGCAGTGTATTTCAGTTCTACCTGTTCTGTTCCCCACTCTGTCTACACCCTAGCTCTTGTATGCGTAAATAACCTTTTTTTTTTAAAAAAAAAAAATAACAGAGCCACTGGCACTGGAGGATAAACCAGAGGAATTTCTATAAAGAATGGCTTGTTCTAAATACTGAAAATACCAGGGTACCATGAAATGATCCTTGTATAAACCTGTTTTTTAAATAAGGACAATAATTAAGTGATAATACCTGCTCCTTAAGGGTTTTGTGAGAATTAAATAACATGTAAGTGTTCAGTTCAGTACCTGGCACAAGTAGGTGCTCAATAAATGGTTGATATAAATGTTGTTATTAATAAAAACCATAAAAATAGTGAGAATTATACTGCTAGAAGATTTCCAATTCTTGGTGGGCAAAGGACTATGACATTTTAAGTTTCACAACACCTAGCGTTGTGCTTAACTGTTACTCAATGGTAACTGAACTAAACTCAACTGCATACCACAATACTGCAAAATATTCAACACAGCTAAGTCTGATTTGAATGAGTGTTCTGATGGCAACTGTTTGAGCTATCCCTGCAACATCAAGTGATTAAAGCCTTTCTTACATCAGAGCGAAAGTCTACACTGAATAGAGGAGAAGGTGGTGTTGGTGACTGTGTTGCCACAGGAAGAGTTGAAGAGACAAGAGGTGCTTTCTGAGTGTGGTACTGTGCCCACTGCTCTGGCTTTCTTCTCATCTGTTCCTCGCAACTGGTCTTCAAATGACCACAAGGTTCCTAAGGAGGGGATAAAAAGGAACACTCTTATTTATCTAGGGAGCAGTAAGTAAATTTAACTATGCTCTGTGGAAATCATATTAACAGTTCATTAGATTGTTGGTATAAAAAAAAAAGTAGTAGTACAACAGGGAAAACACCCTAGTCTATTTCCCACACTTAGCATGAAAGGATTACTATTTAAGTTATGTTAAAAGTGAAACCTGAGCATTCACTTTTCTGGTTTAAGAAAGTCATTGCATGTACTAATACTGTGGTGAGATGCAAACAGGCCCATCCTTGTATTTTGACTTCTTACCTTCTCAACAGTTTCTTATCCAAACATAACATTTAGTGAGCATTAATGTGTATCAGGAATAGTTCTAAGAGCTTTGTTTTCTTCTGATTTAATCCTCACAATAGCCTTATGAGGTAGGCACTACTATTATTTTCATCAAGCATGAAGAAACTGACCTAAGAAAGTAAGTGACTTCCACAAGTGACACAACCACTAAGTGAAGGAGCTAGGATAAATACCTGGGTGGTCGGACAACAGACAGGGGCTCCACCATGACTATCCCTCTACTATACCACCATTCCTAGCTCCATCATCACTTACCCTTGGTAAAGGCACAGTTGTCCTTGGCTCATTTGGTGGCTGACAAGTCACTGAATAATACCCATCTAATGAATTATATCTTTCCCGCAAAGACGTCTGGTAGACAGACGAGTGCATCACATCCATGGGAGGTAAAGAATTGCTTCTAATAATGTCATCTCGGTACATAGGTGGGCGCCAGATGCGCCTGCTATCGTACACAGGAGCATACATTCCAGAAGGTACTGGAGGAACTGGTCCATACGGCTGAGGAGGAGGAGGTTGGTAAGGAGAAGAATTCATTCGATCTCGAGGGGAAAATGTACTGTAGTGATCGGCATATGGCATGGAAGCAGGTGGGAGGGAGGACTCTGGAACATTATTGGACCTCACAAAGCGAGGAACACAGGGAGCCACACCAGCTGGTACTGTTGGAGGTGGCGGGTAATATCCTTGAAAATTGGAAAGAAGAATGTAAATTTAGAAAAATCCAACATTTTATAATGGATAAAGTCTAAAGTAAAAGTAGTCTTTAATGCAGAAAAACAAGCTTTGAACCTTACCTTAGTTACATGTGATTTACAAAAAAACTACGTAAAAATTATTAATGTTCAATACTTTATTAAACTGTTCCTTAAAAACACATCACAAAGCTATTAATGGATGGTTCTTAAATTTCCTTCTAAGGCATCTACAGCCACAAATTTTGGATTAAGTAATTATATCACTAATTCTTAACCTATATAAACTGTCTTTTCAAAATTTGTTCATAAGTACAATAAACTAAATATTTTCTATGCCTTTAAAGCAGATTTACAGAACTCCCTGAAGCTTATCCATGGGCCCTACATCTGATTCATAATGTTTATTCATAGAAATGTGAACCTTAAAATAATTAGTATGTAGAATCAATATTTTTATGGTAGGAAAAAACCTAAGGGTCATGCAATAGGGTTATAGGAATATAGGAGGAAAAACTCCCCTCTTTGGGATCTGATAGTATGACAACAGGGAAAAATTAACCTGACTCCAACACTATAAAGGTGTCATGTTTAAAGATTATTTTTTTTTAATGTTCATATTCTAGAAAGATATAAACAAGTGTCTTATCTGAAGAAAGCAAAAATTACATCACTTACCTGTCTGTGGGTACTGTGGGACTTCAAATGGTATCTGAGTCCTGGGATCTTGAAAATACTGAATGTTTTCAGAATGCTGAGGATATACTGGTACTCTAGTTATAAATGGGCTGGATTTTGGAGGCACAGAATTTAGCTCTGTTCCAACATTCGAGGGCCCAGCTGAGGTAGCCGCTACATTACTTACAGGTGTCTTGGGTGGAGAACCAATTTTACTGGAAAGGAAATTTAACAAAGGATAAATGATAAATCATTCTCTATGATTGTCAAGTTTTTCTCAGTAGGCATTTCGCATAAAATTATACAGTGAAACCACTAATCATGTTGACAAATTAAGGCAATAAATTTCACTGCCACCTTTTACTGCTAATTCACAGGCCAATCATGACGGATTGTATATTCTGGTAAGGGAAAAATAAAAAAGAAATGCAAACAAATCCCAGGCACTAATTAGTACCCCTTTCACTCACTCTTTCTAAAGATATCTTTTCTACACTGCAACCAAAAAAATTCTGCTTATTTTTAAGTTCATCAGAAACTATATAGTCTATGAGTAGAATTCTTTCTGGACAAAGAAGACAAATGCATGGAATCTCCCACTAATTAGTTAGATTAGCAAAATGCAAACTCACTAAAGAAAGGCCATCTTGTTAACTGCTATATCCCCAGAACTTAGCACACAGTAGGCATTCATAATATTTGATGGGTAAGTGAAATAGTTCCTACAAAGAGTATGTACTCAGCAGATATATCTGTTGGATAAATGAAGTTCCAAGGAAATGCAGTAAATCAATGCAAAAACACTAACTTTTTAACTTAAACAAACACAAAGGTATTTTCTTTGTTGAGTCACCAAGCAATCAGTTCTAGAGGATCTTGTCATGGCTTCCTTATGCCCTTTAAGAAGTCAAACTTTGGCAGAACTAATAGTGACTCAAGAAAAAGATCTTGTTTGTTAATTATGCAGGAATATAATACACTGCATCTTAACCAGATTAGAGGGTTTCCTCACTTCAGAGGGTTTCCTCACTTGGAAGGACCCTGTTAGAGCTAGAGTAAAAATAAGGAGTGCAGCTGCCTTTAAGATTCGCACAGCAGGTTAGTCAACCAGATGTTGGCTTTTGTGTGCAATTGCCTATCAAAATGTAGAAAATTAAGAAATGGTGAGTAATAATAGAAGATACAAATGTGTTGGCTTAGTGTTTAAAGACACTTCAAGGCTATGTGCTGTGAAGTTAAATAAAGATAACAAGAAAGATTATAAGGATTGTCTTATAATAACACTTAATGAGCAGTTACTGAGCAAATTCCAGACACTATGTTAAATGCTTCACATAGATTCCTGGTCCTTCATGTCAAAATGCTATATATTTAAAATCTAAGTATTTTGAAATGGCAAAGTCTTACTTATCAGGAAAAAGGTATCAAAATCCATGACAAGGTTCATAGCCTCATGAATTCATCATACAAGATATCCCAAATACCCAAACATAAGGGAGAGCTAACTTTTTGTCACATTCTAATCAGAGAGTAGGTGACTTTCAGGATGCTAGGCTCTATTTTACAGCAATCCCTTTTGGAACAAGCTCGGATGTCAACATTTAACCTTTAAAAGTCATCTACAAGAACTCACTAAAGAATCAGTTACTTCTCAGTGTACATATTCTAGTATTTGAAACACAACTCCATTACAGTGCCTTTCAGAATATGTTATCTGTTTGTATTTGTCTCCCAAGCTACACTTGAAGACCACAGATGTAGGGATTATATTTAGCTATTTTCACCAGCTATGCCAATTGTGGTCTGGTGTTTGGCAGGTAATCCATGATTTTCAATGAATAATTTATTTAATTTTTTTAAAATGTTTTCTGCTAGCCCATCATTTAAAGAAATTGAAATATAATTTACCCTTTTAAAATGTATGACCCATTGGCTTGGTATAATCACAGGGCTATGCAACCCACCAATGTCTAAATCTGAGAGAAATCTGTACTGCATTCACTCCCCATCCCATCCTTTTTTTTTTTTTTTTTTTCTGTCTGTATAGCTTCAATTAATCTGACATCTCTACACACAGGGCTATATATTATGTGACATAAATTTTCTTCCTTTATTTCTCTTAGCGATGCACAATTTTCCTTTCCTTTAACCTAACTCCAGTACTACTTCATCATTATAACTGTTATCTTCATATCTATATCATCTTATGTTTCCTAAAGATAGAGATATCTTACATACCTTATGTATTTCAAATAAAGCGGAGAATGAGTATGCAAATAACATTTTCTATCCAATGTTCTCTGATACATTTTTTTCTTAACTGTCCCCCACAGAGGAGGGATCCTTTAATAAATGAGTTACTTGAGCCTAGCATAGTGTTTTTTCCTAGCAGGCTTTTTACAAACTACTGAAAGATTACTTAAAAGCAAAATAACCTGAGTATGTTTTTATTCAGATTTTGAATACCAAAGGAAAGCAAAAACATGCTATTTTAAAAGTGGAAGTAACTTTCAGATGATTTGAGAGTTTTAAAAGTTTTCTTAAGGCACCAAAATCCTTTTGTCAAATTAAATCTTATGCTTACACAACCAACATGTGAGAAGGTAGTGTTATTATAGATAAGTTTATGGATGAGTAAACTAGAGAAGACAGGTTAAGTAACTGGCATAAGATCAAATAGCTAGAAAACGAAAGAGTTAAAATTTGAAACTAGCTTGGATCTAAAGATTACTGTTAACTATACCATATCACTAGTGTGCAAGGTGGAACTTCTCTGATGGAAACAGGAGATCTAGACTCAATCATCTCAACTGCTTAAGTTTCTAACTCGTTCCCTTTTGGCAGTTCTATGACTCAATCTGAAAGTAAGAAAACAAGGTGTGGAAAAAAAGACCAATTCTGGCCCAACTTTTTCAGTTTTAAAGCTGAGAAACACAAAACCCACAGTTGAAGTGACTTTCCAAGGTCACAGACCTAATAATTGCAGAGTTATGACTGTATCTAATACATTGTGGTGTTTAAGTGCTTTATCTACCACATGAAATGTTCTATATACAAACTATGATCAATAGCTTATCCAAATTTTCTTGTGTAAAAATACAGAGGCATTTCTAAAAAGCCTAAATAACCTAATACTTACTTTTCAGTTACAGACTCTGCAGAAGGCCCGGCAGCATTCTGACCATTAGTGCCAACCTTCCCCACTTTCTTCACAGTCTCCAGAGCTCTTAATGTGCTATCAGTACTACGAGGAATTAGCTGGGAAACACTGTTTTCTGCATTTGAAATTCCATTTGTACTTGGAACAATTTTCCCCGTTGTTTCAGTACTTCCTATGACAGAAATGACATTTCCGGCTGTGGTTGTGACAGTGTTGTTTACACCAACTTTATTTAGGAGAGGAAATGTTCTTACAGTCGCATTGATCTTTTTGTTCCTTAATCGATACCTGTTATAAAAGCAAATCAATGCATCAGTGAATAAAAACTTTCACTTAACTTTCTGGGGGAAGATTTAAAAAGCAAGCAAGTTTCTTCAGCTAATTATCACATACAGTCTACAAACCATGCAGTGATAGATGCCACATGGAAATATATATGCCATTAGTGCAAACATCCTTATTAAATACACATACAAGTAGGTAAAGTACACATGTATTCAAAAAAGACTTTTCAGGGACTTCAGAAAGAGATCTTTTCAAAATGCTATATAACTGGAACATAAAGTATACCATGTCAAAATGAAAGGAACCTTACCAAATTTAGCTGAAAATGTAGAATGAAGAGAAAATATAAACAAGAGTTGAAACAATTTTGTTGTTACCAAATTGAAAAGCATTTTGTAAATGTAAAGGAAAAAAGACTCATTCTTAAAAATAATTTTCAGAATTTAGTGACATGGAGGGGCCTGTACTTTCCTCAACATGCTCTCTGAAACCTGCTCTTCATTCTTCACAACAAAGGTTCTTCTACAAAATGCCCAGCTGAAGCTATCTGCAGCCACCACACCACAAGTTCGATTTCCAGCCAGGGAGCTGACCCACATGGCGCATCAGATCTCTTACCCACTGCTCCCATCAGCAGTGTATTTCAATCTGCCTGCTGTCTCTGGTGAATCCTCTCACCAGCCCTGTGCCTCTGGCCTGTACTCCAGTTCTGTATACATAAATAAATAAATCTTTTAAAAAAAAAAATGATTGCTCTGGCAGGCAAAAAGTTAAGTTTTAATTTTAAGTCTCAAAAAAGAGTTATGAAAACTAAAGCCTTTACAAAGGGAGGAAAAGTAAGTGATAAGCAGGGCCACATCTCGGATGCCTTGCATGTAGACACTTAAAACACTTAAAAAAGGGCTTCGAACCTTTTATTTGGAAATATCAACTATTTCCTATTATTTTAAAAATTATTCATTAACTACATTATGTATTCACCCTCCCATAATCCAACTCAGAGCCCATTATCTACCTCAATTCCTCCCTATTATAATCCCTTTAGTTCCCTTGGTCCCCTCCCCTGTTGAGCTCACCTGGTAAAACCCAATTCTTCACTAGTCTCTTAATGTACCTGCTCCCAAGCAGCTGAATGTTGCTAGAGGAGAATCAGGCAGTCATGCTGTCTATTATAATCAACTAGTAAAATGGCCAAGCAATATATTCATATACTTCTCTACTAAAGTCACTTTCCTGTCTCTGACATCCTTTACCTCTCTACTTTCAGTCTTCCACAGCTGATGATATTGCTCCCAGTTACCAGAAAAATAGATGAATCAGGGGAGAACTACTCATCTTTACACTACCATCCTACTGCATCTGTACCTGCACACTCCGCAAATAAGGGATGAAGAGTTCCCTAACGAAGGTCAATCTTTCCATTTGGGTTCCAACAAAGACCTATCCTTTACTCCTATTTTTTTCACTAAGGCAATCTCACTTTACTAAGTTTAAATTTATATTCTCCGAACCCTCCCCCCAAACCATCTTATCTAAAATATCTCCCCATCCCAATCTATCTCTTTACACCTTGCATAAAATACCTTAGCACCAACTGGTTACCAGTATTGTTAGTATTGTTTTCTATCTATTTACCTTATGTTGCTCTTCTCTATTATAACCTAAGACCCACACAAGTGATTTTTTTTTTTAATTTTAGGACAGTCTATTAGGAAAGGAAAAGGAGAAGACACTTACAGACACAAGAGTGCAGAAAGTGCTGTCACTGCTGCTTTGCAAAGGGAAAAGATTTGTGGGAAAAAAACACCCACACAGTCACAGGTCAGTTTTTCCTTTTTTGCTCACCTCTCCATCTTTAGCACGTAGTAAAGAGCCTGGTGCATACTAAAGTATTCAAAAGTATTTGTTGTATCAATGTGAAATAAGCCTCACACTCATGGCCAAGAAACTACTGATTTTTCCACCCCAAAGCATTTCACATGTCAATAAAAGATGCTGCTCCGTTATGCAGGCCCCTGGCCTTGGAGTCACCCTTGATTCCTCTTTTTTCTTTGCACTCAATATTCCATGTATCAGACCTATCAAATCTGTGCTCAAAACATACCCTGTATCTGATGGTTTTTCATTCTTTCCATTACTATAGTCCTAGGACAAACTACAAATATCATGCCCAGACCACTGTAGCAGTTTAACTGACCTCTATCCATACAGATACGAGAGTGATATAGTTCTAAGACGAAAATGTAAACTCTCATGGTTCTACTCAAGTAACATTCTACAACAAATTCCAGAATAAAACCCAAACTGCTTGTCATGGTCCATGAAGCCAGTATGACCTGGTTACCTTTTTAATCATATTTTTTGTCTCCTACTCCTGTGTCCTGATTTAATTTCAAGTTCCTAAAGCTTGTTTCTACCCCAGACTTTTACAATGGTTTTCTCAGTAACTGAACTGTTTCACATGTTCGTTACTGCGCTTTCCCTACTAGAAGCACCGTCAGTAATACCCATCATGTTCACAAATACTTATTGAGCTGGCTGGTCTCCAGTTCTTGACACCCTCCAAAAAGCAGCAATTCTTGTGAACAGGGGTCCCACACCCTACATTCTAAACTCTACTCACAGAGATATTTATTCTTAGTAAAGATTATTCAGTATTTACATTTTATTAGTTTAGAGAGATGTACAGTAGAGAAAGCAACAGGATTAAGTTAAACTACATAAGTTCAGCAAAGTTGGCTCAACTCCTAATGCAGCTCACGAACAAAGACATACCCGCAAAACTAGTTGGCAGCAACATGTCTTTCTAACCAATAAAATAGCGACATTTTCATTTTCTACACTTCCTTATTCCTACATTTTACCCTGTTTTTAATTCTCTCTCTTTTTTTTTCTTTTTTGTAATAGCAACAGAAATAACTAAGCTGGCTGGAAATAAGAAATATGAACTGCAAGTTACTTCCCTTTTCAATGTAAATATTCTGAATTTACATAATACATATATACTAGGAGCAGAAAATACAAAGATGAATAACCCACACGATAAATGAAGTCCAGTGATAATACACATATACAAATAAATAATTGCAATGCAGTAAGAACTGACAGCTGTCTTGTTACCATGTAGACACTATTATGGCAGCACAATAAAGAAAGTGATTGACACTGGGGAAATCGAGTAAGTCTTCAGAGGAAAGGTGACATAAATATGGATAGGAGCAACAGTTTTCCAAAAAGAGAACAGAAGAGCAGCATGTGACAGTACATTAGAGTTGCAAGAGAAAGGCAGTGGAAAGTATTTGTATAGTAGTTAAAGAGATGTACGTCAAGAAAAAAATAAGGAATGCAAAAGGTAGAATAAGGCTATAAAGGTTAGTACACCCTATAATGTACTAAAGGACAACTAAGAATTTAAAGCAGAAGATGGACCTGATTAGATAATTTATTTGCAAAAGAAAATCTCTGAGACAAGGAAATGCAAGAGATTAGAATAGACACACATGCAGAGGGAAGACCACATGAAGACACCGTGAGCCTATGTCTACCTACAAGCTGTGGAGAGACTTTCGGAAGAAACCAATACTGTAAACACTTTGATCATGGCCTCCCAACTTCCAGATTGAGAGAAAAAAACATTCTATGTAAATCAAAAAGCATCATCGAAACCCCACAGAAGCACTAATATGGACAAATTGGGTGAACATGTGAAACTCTAAGAAAGGTACTTGGAACAAATGTGATCATTAATATGACTACTACTGCCACCACCATTACTACAAATTTATATAAACCATATAATAAAGTCCTGAAGTAAGTACTATAGACAGAGAAAAACCAAACTGAAGATATAAAAGGTGAGTGGATTTTCAGTAGGGGCACCACTATTCTGACTTTTAAAATCTAAGTGCTCCTAAGGAAGTTCCTCTAAAAAAGCTCTATTTTAACTAGAAAGCTCTACTTCAAATGTGAACAAGCTCTAGTTACCTCCCACAGGGCAACTGCCCACAGGAGGAGAAAGAAAAAGACAACACCAAAAGAAGAGTAATAAAAAGACCAAAAGCCATAAAAAGACAACGTATCTCATTACCATTTTTACCTAGGAATTTGCTGTAGTCTTCAACTGAACCTGAGCAAGTAATACTGTACATAGGGATGCCAACATCCTGCCCAAGTGCTTAACAGGATTCTACTTACAAAGAAGTTTAAATATGACCTCTGAATTATCACTCAGCATATTATGTGTGCTCCCAGAAACAAGGTATGGTTTTTACTTTTTTTAAGAGATTTATTTATTTATACATGCAGAACTGGGGTACAGACCAGAGATGCAGGGGGTAAGAGGATTCACCAGAGACAGAGTGGGGAGCAGAACAGGCAGACTGAAATACACTGCTGAGGGGAGCAGCGGGCGGGTCAGGGGAGGTCTGCTGCACCACGTGGGTCAGCTACGGGGCGGGGATCAAACACGTACTGCAGTGGCTGCAGACAGCTTCATAGTGCTGAGCTTTAACCCGCTGTACCACAAGGAACGACCCAGGTATGGTTTTTAAAAAGATTATTTTGCAATCCAAAGAGCTCTACTGATATGAAAATCATTAAATCTTTATCACAAACTTTAAGACTGTAATGGCATTTTCATAGTGACCAACAGTTAAACATAAAAGGCAATTCTCAAAACTTACTTTTCAAGCTCTTCCTGAGAATGGGCAAAAGTACAATTCGTTCCTCGTGGACACCCTCCTTGCTGTCGCAGATCTCGGCACATGCTAGTCTTATATTTGCTATTTGGTTGAGGCTACAAAAAGAAAAACAGTGTATGGAAAGAGAAGAGTCCAGTTGTTGTTCCCTCTTGGCATTCAGAATTTTATGACTACATATCAAATTTTTTTTCACATTTGGTATAAGTATTCTTGTGCTAAGACAACTACCATCGCACTGTTTCCTATGATGACTTCATGCAGCATAACCCCAAGCTGGCATTTTAAACATACCTTCTGAAGATTTTCCAAAACTGGCTCAAATGTTATGTCTATTTATGTCAACACAACAACCACTACAAAAAAGGATGTTTTTCATAGTTTGCTCTTAAAATTCTGATACCAAACTGAAGCAATTTTATTATTATTATTTTTTAAAGTCTTTTTATGCATAAAGAACTGAGATAGAGGCCAGAGGCACAGGGGCCTCATCAGAGGATTCACCAGAGACAGAGCGGGGAGCAGAACAGACAAACTGATGAAGTACACTGCTGAGGGGAGCAGTGGACTGGCCAGGAGAGGTCTGCCACACCGTGTGGGTCAGATCCTGGCTGGGGATCGAACTGGTGCTGAAGCAGCTGTGCCTCTTAGTGCTGCGCTTTAACCCACTGGGCCACCAGGGAGGGCCCCCCAAACTAAACAATTTTAGAAGTATTTAAAAAGTCATTAGCTTTGTCACTTCATGTTTTCTTAGAAAAGGTGTAAGATAATTTCCTCTGAAAATGAAAAAATTAAAAGATAACATTTATTAGTAAACTTGAGGGTAAAACTCTCCTCTTAGGTGTGGAGCTGTTTAAGTTCATACAAACAATGAGACAAAATACAAATCCCGATCATATCTGCTATAATTTGCACCAATATCTAAGATGATATTGTATTACTATGACTCTCATAAAGAAACATTTATCTTTCAGCGGTTATATGGATGTTATAATGTCTCTAATAGAATAAAAATAGGAAGAACAGAAAAATCACTTTGGAATAGACCTTATCTCATTGCTGTCACTTACTGCTAAGACCTGAGATACTCTTTAACCTTTTTAAATTTCGGCTGAGGGAACAGCAGTTACCTTACAAGTTGCTCTGAGGGTCAGAAATCATGTCAAATGTTGAATGTAAAGAATGGCTCACAGTAACTTAATAAATGGATGTTTTCATATGAATGAGATAATACTTTAAATAACTCCAAGTATACTGAAAATCCCATGTATTTACAAATAGAAATTCATTTGTGTGACAGCAGTGGAGAGAAAAAAGAATCAGACAATATGTTTACAAGGAATCAATGATCTATACTTATACTTGATCAAACTGTAGTGAATTCATTCATATTGTTCATACTGTTGGCTGTGCTAGCAATCCATTATTTATAAGGCATACTAATTCCTAAGTATCTCCCAAAAGAACTGAGACAATAAAAGCTTATACGAGAGTAGGGTCACAAAAGGAGTCCATCAAACAAACAGCTTCTTCAAGACATTCAGGATGTGCCTTTTAGAGATAGCAGCAATCCAGAGTGCAACAAATGTGCTCACCTGAGGTGTTTCATGGCCTTTTCTACTATAATTTTGTATGAAGTCCACCAGGCCATGAACCACTGTCTTAACAGCAACCATTGCATTTTCCAGCTGCTCCCAAGTTGGTGAAACAGCATCTGAAATAAGCACCCAGGGGATAGGTTTGGGGGGAGGGAAGTAGAGAGGACCTCGTTAGCAGTAATTCTTTTGTGTTATTTATCTCAAAGGTTGAAAAAGTATAAGCAACTGAGCATTTTCCCACATACCTGGATTAGGATCTATATTTGCAAGAAGTTCTAAATGAGGCCTCAGTCTATTTAAGTTAGCTGGGTCACCTGTTCTTTGCAAAACAATTGTCAATTCCTGGACACTCTTTGCAAATGATTCTGGAGACTGCAGCTAACAAACAAAAAACAGAATGGTTTTCACTCCTGTGCTTATGACACATCTATATTCAAATACTTTGATTCAGTCAGCATACCAGATGGGTTTTCAAGTGTCTTCAGATTCCATAGTAAGAGTATCAATGATGAATTAAATTTCACCTCAGAATCTGCCCTATGAAATTCATCATTAGACACTTAGAAAACTGCTTTATAAGCCCTATTAACCCACTGGATCAGAATTTAGATAACTGTAAATAAATGACACATTTTGGAAGCCAGGTTGCTTTTATGCTAATATCCTGTATTTCCTTCCTGTTGCCTTCCTTAATTTATTTTGAATGTTAAAAAATAACAAAAGAGAAAAAGATGATTTGTAAGAGTCTGATATTTAAAAACATAGAAGCCAGGTTAACTTTAGTCCCTCTATAATATAACACAAAATGAGCATCTCTAATTTCACAAACCTTATCAATGATAGACTGCATGTGCGATTTATGTGCCAGGTCACCATACAGAAGGGAGGACCACTGTTCAGGTGAAATACGGAGTCCTGCTTCCATAGCAATATGAACAATCTGGGCATCGTGTTCTCTGCGTAATGCCTCATAACTACGAAATTCCTCTTTTAGCTGCATCAGAGAAGAATCTTCATCCCTTTTGGTAACCTGAAAAATAAAAAGGAGGGAAAAAAGCAATCAAAATAGATCTGCCCCACCAATTCTATCTTGGGGTGGGGGGAGGCTGAAGTTGGAGAGGTATCTACTATATATCAGATATACACAAAGAAGATGATGTTACTACATATTCTTTTTGGAACAAAGTGAAATTTATATAAACCAAATACATAATCCTACCTTTCTTCAATGAGCTTAGCAGCTAGAAGGGAAGAGAACTATAAACTGAAAATTAAAGATCAGATGTGTTATTACAGAGCTCCATGGCAACATACAGGTAAGGCAACTAAATATGAGGGAATAGAGAAGGCTTCTCCCAGCTGAAAGCTACATGATTTAAATCTTTAAGAATAAACAACATTTCTACTGGCAAGAAGTGAGGAATAGAATTCCTAAAAATGTATATAGTAGTAAGGGATACTAAAGAAAACCACAACAGAGTATATAAAATTAAAGCCAGAATAAAATAAGAGGGCTTATATACTATGGTGAGAAAGTTGGATGTTATCCTGAAGGAAATGGAAAGCTACTGAGAACTTTTAAGTAGACAAATTGCATGTCAAAGGTATATATTATCACTACTACAGGTAGGATGATTAAGAAATTCTCTGCCACCAAAAATGACCATTAGGGTATTTATACAGTTTTAATCTATACTTGACATAGTAAGAAGAAAACATAAATTCAAAATTAGTTTCACATGCCCTAGTGAAGCTAATTGTTCAAATGAGCAGGTATATGGCTAAATAATTTCCATAGTAGATGATACATACTTATTCTTGAATCACTCAATCTTGCTAGTGGCCACAGTAAAATTTGAAACTTGGTTAGGAATCAAAATATCTGGGGCTTGTTCAGGCTCTAAAACTTAAGACAGAATAACCAATTCCAACTATATAAAACAATGATTTTCTCATGAGTAAAATGTTTTAAATTCCCCAGACTACCTCTCTGGTCACTCTCTTGATGTTGTTGGTACATGGGACAACAGTAACATGCCCCCAAGAACAAAAGTGGGAACTCAAGTTAAATACTGTATTTAAAAACACATTATAGAAAACTTTTTTTTTATTATTTTTTAAAGATTTATTTATTTGTGCATACAGAACTGGGGTACAGGCCAGAGGCTCAGGGGCGGTGAGAGGCTTCACCAGAGACAGAGTGGGGAACAGAACAGGTAGATCCACGAAGTACACTGCTGAGGGGAGCAGCGAGCGGGTCAGGAGAGGTCTGCCTCGCCATGTGGTCACCTCTGGGACAGGCGGGAATCGAACTCATGTGGAAGCGGCTTTACATTCTCAGTGCTGTGCTTTAACCCACTGCGCCACCAGGGAGGGCCTATAGAAAACTTTTAGACACCCAAAATTCTATTCAACATGATCTTGGGTATAACATAAAAAAGAGCAGGATATAACCTAGAAGTCACAGAAATGTGAATTCCATCATAGCCTACTTGAAGAAAACTTGAGAAAAAATCTTTGAGGGGAAAAAGGAAGAATTATCAACCCCCCCCCAAAAAAAAAACAAACAAAGAAAGAAAGGAAACACAGAATGAGAAAGAATGATAGCAAAATGCAGCAAGGGGGTTTCTACCTGCAGGACAAGCATCTACCTGAGCAGTGAATACGGGCACAGTCATTAAGAAAGTCTACTCCTGTTAAAGCTCTATTAACATGCATCAAAATCACCCATGACGTTTTGAAAACTATAATTTCAGGTCTACAGAATCAGAATCAGAGTCCCTGACTTTGAAGATCACGCAATTAAAAAGTATACTAAATCAGAATATCTGTGCATGGAGTCTAAGAATGTACGCTTTTAAAAACTCCATTGGCCCTCCCTGGTGGCATAGCGAGTTAAAGCTCAGCACTGCAAAGCTGACCGCAGCTGTTTCAATACAATTTCGATCCCTGCCCCAGAGGTGATCCATTCTGGTGAATTCTCTCACTGTACCTGCACTTCTGGCCTATACCCCAGTTCTGTATGCATTAATTAAAATATCTTAAAAATAAATAAATAAATACACACACACACATACACATGTAAACTCCACTGGTGATTCTGGTCTCTATCTTCAGTTGAAAACCTCTGCATTAAACATTAAAGTCATTAATTACCCTTATTCTGATTCCATACTAGCAAGTGAAAATTTGATTCTTTTATAGGGAAAGATCAGTAACATGACAATTCAATTAATTTCAGAGTTACACTTCCATTACAAATTAATGAAATGGATCACTTGTTTTATGTGACCTTGGTTAGGGTGATTCTGCTCCTGGGGAAAAAATCTACAATGCACACCCACAAAATCCAGCTCCCTGAATACATAAAGTCAAGGAAAAGAAGTTCAGCGATAGGGAGTTCACAAGAATAAATGAGTCCTTTATTAAGTCAGTGTGAAATCCTTTTATTCATGTTAATATTGCTGCAACATTTTAAACTACAGGGTAGTAAGGATAAAACTGAACTACTTTCTCAACCAATGTTATTCAAATGTCAGATCAGTATCAGCTATAGACATGAAAAATCAACTACAAATCAGTATGATAGGAGAAAAAAAAACCCAACACTACATGAGTAATACACTATGACAACCTAGGCAGTCAGTTCAAGATGACAAGTAGTATCTGTAATGTGGGTGGCTTTGTCAAAAAACAGAATGTTTGAGGAACTAGAGATTCATCTGAATTGTTGCCCGAAGAACACAACAACCAACACTGTTACTAGCAGGCAGTGTCCATACCTCACTGTCAAAGATGAGTAAATACATTTCTATCATCAATTCTTGTTACCTCAAATTAAACAATCCACCAAAAAAGTTTTTTCTGTCTGTACTGTTATCACTCTTGAGGCTTTAAAACTAGCAAAAGTAACCCAAATAAATAAGCTATGATTTTCCTTTCATACAAGCCAATGGGCCCTTCTACTACCAATGCCTTGGGCTTTTCTCAAGACATAGCCAAAAATCTACACTCTTAACACATGCAGAAATCTCAAGGACTTGGTTTACTTTACACTCCTTTTAGTACCTGTCACTACTCACTAGCCTACTAGTCAATGAAACTGTATTTCTAAATATCTTAGGGATCTTATCTTCCCTCTCCACCCAACAAATAAAAGCCACCTAAATACAGAGTGGAACAATCTCAGTTTTCTATGTGACTCCTAAAATAATATAAAGGCCAACTTCAACTTAAAGGTTTTAATCTAATCACCATAGAGAATGCAATAACAAAAACATGGAGAAGTCAAAACATTTACTTACTCTTAGGAAGTTAAAAATACTATTGGAAATTACAAATGAATTAATTTTCTTTTATGTACTTTTACCAATACAAGAATTAAGTTTACCAAACGACTTTCTTATGTGCTGTTTTGTGTCACCACCCTTACGCAGGTGTTCTTATTCCCAAAAAGTAGCCCTTAGGGCAACAATTCAATAAAGACAGCAGGGTTTAAAAAAAAGTCCCTTTCACACTTGTAAACATTCTGCATTTCTGGGCCTCTAAACTGCTTAAACATCCATCCTAGGAAGTCTGTGTCTTACATACAAGCATGTAATTATTAGATGATTTGCTTATAACATACCTTAAAACAAGAAGCTCGATACAGTAGTTGCACAACATGACCAATACTTGTTTTTGATGCCTGAGGAAATCTTGGTTCTAGTCTTTGCACAACAAAAAGTACCAGAACTTTCCTTGAGAGAGCAGAACCATCTTCTAAGGCAAGCAACACCAGCTTCAAGGCCTCTTCCTGCATAGCTAGAAATAAGGAACATAAGTTCATGACAAATGAGGAACCTGCCAAATTATGTCTGTCACAGACTTCTCTGGGCATTAGTTTATGACAGCCCCTTACCCAGTCCACATTTAATTAGCACAAAGAGGAAACCTCACACATAATACATATATAGTTTAATCAAATAAAAGACAGTATGTTATTTGTGTTAACACAAGTCAACAGAACTTAAAATATATTCAATAGGTATTCTACATAATGAACAAGTTAAAGAGGAGGAAAAAGCCCTCATTTATTATGTACAAAGAGCTACACTAACAAAGGTAACAGCGTAGTCCTAAACTAAATCGTACTTTTTTCAAGCATAGATTGTTACTCAGCCTGTCAGAACTATTTTTTTTTTTATTATTTTTTTTTAAAGATTTTATTTATTTATTCGTACAGAACTGGGGTACAGGCCAGAGATGCGGAGGGTGAGAGGATTCACCAGAGACAGAGCGGGGAGCAGAACAGGCAGATCGACGAAGCACACTGCTGAGGGGAGCAGCGGGCGGGCCAGGAGAGGTCTGCCACGCCATGTGGTCGCCCCCGGGGCAGGCGGGGATCGAACTCATGCGGAAGTGGCTTTAGTTTCTTAGTGTAGTGCCTTAACCCGCTGCACCACCAGGGAGGGCCAGAACTATTTTTTATGTAATTTTGAAGTACTATTAGCCTCTACATACAATACTCAAAGAAGGTACTAAATTATGTTGTTTCCCAGACAGGGATATAAACTACTCATGAAGGAACATTAGACAAAATCAAACTAAGAAATATCCTAAAAAGTAAGTGGACTGTATTCTTTAAGAATTCTAATGTTTGGAAAGACAGAGAGACACGGGGATGGGTCCAGATTAAGAAAACTAAAGAGAGAAAAGTAAATATAATAAGTGACCTATATAAGGACTGACGATGCCCTGGAAAAAAACATCAGGAAAAACATTTTTGGAATATTTGACAAGACTGGAATATGAACTATAAATTGCAGCGATGCTCTAATTTAAGTTAAGGTTTCTGAATTTTACAATACCTTATTGCATAAGAAAGTATGCAGTGATTTTAGAAACATCCTAAAGTATTAAGGGATAAAAGGGCATGAAAATGCTACTTTTTCTCCCAATGACAGAATGAGTAAATTATATAACAAATATAGCAAAATATTAAAATCCAGCGAATGTGGGTAGATTATGAGAATTTTCTATATTACTCTTGTAATGTTTCAGAATATTTGAAATTATTCAAAATTGAAAGTTAAAAATACATTCTTAATTAAAGCAATGGGATATTAAGTCTAGACTAGATTAAAAACAGAATCCTTCTTTTTCAAGTGGGACACTAACATCCAGAAAGTTTAAGGCTGAATTTCTTAATTGGTGGATTCCACCTAGCAAAAATTATATCTAGAACCAAGGACTTTTTATATAATACAGAATTAATCATTTTACAGTATACAATCCATAATATTGCCCAAGCACCACTCTACCTAGTTCTAAGGCATCTTCATCACCTCAAAGGAGCCCTGTAGTCTTTAAAGTTATGCCCCACAGTCTTTATCTCTGACATCCAATAAGAATGGCTCTATGGATTTACCTTTACAGATGCTTCAGATAGATGGAATCAGAATAAATAGCCTTTTCTTTGGCTTTTTTTACTTGTTTCAAAGTTTATACACACTGTATCATGTTAATATTTCACTGTTTTCTATGAATGAAAATGTTTCTATTTATCGGTATACCACATTTTGTTTATCAGTCCATCAGCTGATGGACATGTAGACTGTTTCCATTTTTGACTATTGTAAATATTTTAACTAAGAAGTTTATACCTGTTTCCTTTTGGGTATACACTTAAAATTGGAACTACTACATCATATGGTAATTCTATGTTTAATTTTTTGAGGAAGCACTAAATTGTTCCCTTCGAAGCTATACCATTTTACATTACCAATTTTCACATCCTTGCCAACAGTTTTTATTTTCCATTTTTAAAATTATGGACAACCTAATGGATTCTCACTATAATTCTGACTTGCATTTCAGTGATGACTAATCATTTCATGAGCCCTTTATCCATCTGTGCATCATCATCTGGAGAAATGTCTATTCAAGTCCTTAGCCCATTTTTTAACTGGGTCATTTGTCATCTTTGTTGAGTTGAAGTACAAAAGATATTTGTAATACTGAGGACTAATGCCTCTTAAGATAAGGTAAATAAACATGAGGAAATGTCCAAAGTGTTCCCAAATTATATATAAATGAAAATTCCAAATTTATACTTAAATGTACCTTATACTATGAAAACTTTTAAGCATACACAAAAGTAGCAATAGCATGCATTTGGAACACAGCTGCTAACAGTAAGGTTTCACTTCTAACCACTTTTATAATTTGGTTTGCTGGAGTGTATTTTTTTTTTAAACTTATTTATGCATATAGAACTGGGGTATAGCCCAGAGGTGCAGGGGCGGTGAGAAGATTCACCAAAGACAGAGTGGGGAGCAAAACAGGATGACTGATGAAGTATACTGCTGAGGGGAGCAGCGGGCAAGACAGGAGCAGAGAGACAGCAGCTATGCCAAGTGGGTCACTCCCTGGTCGGAGACTGAACCCTGTTGGAGCAGCTGTGGCTTAATCTACTGCACCACCAGGGAGGGCCCTGAAGGGTATTTTAGTAATTCCCAGACAATACAGCACTTTGCCCTTAAATTCTTTAATATGTATTTACGGACTCTCCTTGGTGGCGCAACAAGTTAAAGCGCAGCATTTGAATCTAGCCACAGCCACTCCAGTCCAAGAGTGAGAGGATTCACCGCAGACAGTGGGGTACAGCACAGGGAGATTTACTGAAATATACTGCTAAGGGGAGCAGCAGGAGAGACAGGAGAGGTTTTGGGCGTCGTATGTAGGTTAGCTCCCTAGTGGGAGCTCAAGTCATAATGGTGTTAGTGCTGAGACTTATCCCTAGGCCTATAGGGAGGCTCCTCTATTGCTAAACTTTTATATTCGATCAATCTGAGAGATAAGAAATGGTATTTCAGTATTAACTTTAATATATACTACTATCAATATAAACAACTTTATCTTTTTATGTTTTGGTGCAATTTATATTATTTTCCCATGAATTATCTCCTTTTTTCAATTTTTAATTGAATTGTTAATATTTACCTCCTGAGTTTTAAGAAGTACCTTATAAATTACTTATATTAGCTCCTGGTTGGGACAGAATACAAATATGTTCCCAAGTCTGTCATTATTTTACATTGCTTACTGTTTTTTCTTCTCATAGAATTTTTAAAAAAACAATACAGTGAAGGCCCTCCCTGGTGGCGCAGCGGGTTAAAGCACAGCACTGAGAATCTAAAGCCACTTCCTCATGAGTTCGATTCCCGCCTGCCCCGGAGGCGACCACATGGCGTGGCAGACCTCTCCTGACCCGCCCGCTGCTCCCCTCAGCAGTGTACTTCGTCGATCTGCCTGTTCTGCTCCCCGCTCTGTCTCTGGTGAATTCTCTCACCCTCCGCATCTCTGGCCTGTACCCCAGTTCTGTACAAATAAATAAATAAATCTTTTTAAAAAAATAAAATAAAAAAAAATTAAAAATAAAATAAAATAAAAAAAATAAAAATAAATAAATAAATAAGTAAAAAATAAAAAAAATTAAAAAAAAAAAAAACAAAAAAACAATACAGTGAAATATCAAACTTTTCCTTCATTGCTCCTGGATTTAGACTCAAAGAGAAGAATTTTCTGCTCCTAGATTATAAAGGAATTCACTCTTATATTTCTTTCTATTACTTGTATGGTTTATGTTTTAGTGCTTAAGTATTTGTGATTTACTGAGAATTTATGTAGCTATGGCACATAAGGTATACGTTTTTATCTTTATCTGTATCTATCCAGAAGTTACAATGCCAATTTAATTTTCTTCACACAAAAAAATCTTATCCAGCCTGTAGTTCTAAATCAGAAAGGTGAAACACAGTTTCTAAGAGATAGTATAAGATAGTACTTCATAATACTGATATAGGTAAAGATTGTTTACGCAGAATGTGATGGTAATCATTATAATAATTTCCTGATGGTTTTCTTTTTTTTTTTTTAAAGATTTATTTATTCGTACAGAACAGGGGTACAGGCTAGAGATGCAGAGGGTGAGAGGATTCACCAGAGACAGAGCGGGGAGCAGAACAGGCAGATAGATCCACGAAGTACTCTGCTGAGGGGAGCAGCGGGCAAGACAGGAGCAGAGAGACAGCAGCTATGCCAAGTGGGTCACTCCCTGGTCGGAGACTGAACCCTGTTGGAGCA